>NW_028124723.1:0-86891 GCF_965194825.1 Balaenoptera physalus
ATCCTGCGCTTTTGCGGCCACCTCCCGAAAAAGCGAGTTGTAAAATGGAGCTTCAGGACACTGCAATTCACAATCCTACAGAGTTATAAATGATAACTCTCGTCCACAAATATATTGAGGGAAGGCAAAGACGAGGAATTGAAATCAAGGCAGAATTGCAGGAAACAGATTTCAGGAGGTAGATTCGAATCGCCTTTAATGCACATGAAAAGCGGCAAAACGTTGACAATGATGCCCTTGGCCAAAAAGGGCGTATGCGTTTTTTCCTGAATATATTCAGGAAAAAACGCATACGCCCTTTTTGGCCAACCAAGCAACCTGGAAAGGCAAATCAGCGCTACAAAGAAGTCTCGCTTCCCATCGGTCAAAAGGGCCATGCTGAAAAAAGTGTCAAAACCAGAAATGCAGGACAGGCCATGGAGAAATGGGAGCCTTGCTACACTGATGGGCGGGATGTAAATTGCCAACAGCCACTCTCGAGAAGTGCACGGTGTGTCCTGAAACATCTAAAAAACAAAACTTAGAGAGCATAGGGCACTTCCACGCATGGGGGGATAAAGTGGGAAAATTGAAAATCAGCAAGACACAAGCACCCCAAAGTTTAGGGCTGCTCTGTTGACAAGGACCTCCACTTCATTCCACCTTAAATATCCCAGGACAGCGAAAAATGGATAAAAAATTTGAGGTCCTTATGTACAATGGAATACCACTCAGCCATGAAATCAATGTCATAAGGCTAGTAGCAGCATGATGAGTGGATTTAGGTACGACGATTCTAAGTGAAATAAGTCACACAGAAAAGGACACTTCTCATAAGGTGTCACTTATAGAGGGAATGTAAAAACCGTTACACTTGAACTGAATTACAAAACAGAACAGAGTCACACATGCAGAAAACACACTATGGCTGCTTAACGGGAAAGGTGAGGTGGGGTGATGCATAAAACAAGAGTTTCAAATTAGCTCCGATACCGTTCCATAAACCCAATATGTAATAGACAAGACCTACTCCTTGCTCAGAGAACTGGATTCAACACGCCCGATTCACCGCACAAGAATATATCTGACTAGTAATAATCTTAAAACCTATGTATTGATATTTCTCTGTTAGTGTGTCAAGTGGGTGTAAAGCGTCATAAACACAGCCGTGAAAAGCAGCTAAACCCCATTATAAAAATAAATTTCTTTTAAAAACCCATGAAACAAAGACAGTGAAAGAGAGAGAAATTCTTACACAATTCGTTCAGGTGCTGTGATGCAAACTGGATTGACCATATCTAGACCCACAGCTGGATGAGACATAAGGGTGGACACTCTTGGGGCTGAGAGGTTTGGTGAGGTTGGGTGAGCAAACGTAGACCCTTTAAAGTAATACTGCGTGCTACCCTTCGCATGGGTCCCAAATCTCCAGGTTCAAGGGCATCTTCCTACATCAAAAACATGCATGAGAAATCCAGAAGATGGTACACCGTGTGATAGGGAAAGGTTTCTAAAACGCACCTCATTTCTCATCTCCTTGTTCTCGGGTTCGCCATTACAGCCACTTTACTAGCAATCTCCCTACTTGGAGCATCAGCACCTTTAACCTCCTGTTCCGTACAGGTTGCAATTTGTCCTGAGGATGAACGGGAAGATGGGGAACCAATGAGAGATTAGCTCTTGGTGTTTGGACAGGCACAGGTCACTCTATTTTCCCATCAGGAAGAAGAATTAACCACAGGCCCAGCCTGCCCCCCGGAACCAGAACAGGACCTGAAGCCATCCTGCGCTTTTGCGGCCACCTCCCGAAAAAGCGAGTTGTAAAATGGAGCTTCAGGGCACTGCAATTCACAATCCTACAGAGTTATAAATGATAACTCTCGTCCACAAATATATTGAGGGAAGGCAAAGACGAGGAATTGAAATCAAGGCAGAATTGCAGGAAACAGATTTCAGGAGGTAGATTCGAATCGCCTTTAATGCACATGAAAAGCGGCAAAACGTTGACAATGATGCCCTTGGCCAAAAAGGGCGTATGCGTTTTTTCCTGAATATATTCAGGAAAAAACGCATACGCCCTTTTTGGCCAACCAAGCAACCTGGAAAGGCAAATCAGCGCTACAAAGAAGTCTCGCTTCCCATCGGTCAAAAGGGCCATGCTGAAAAAAGTGTCAAAACCAGAAATGCAGGACAGGCCATGGAGAAATGGGAGCCTTGCTACACTGATGGGCGGGATGTAAATTGCCAACAGCCACTCTCGAGAAGTGTACGGTGTGTCCTGAAACATCTAAAAAACAAAACTTAGAGAGCATAGGGCACTTCCACGCATGGGGGTATAAAGTGGGAAAATTAAAAATCAGCAAGACACAAGCACCCCAAAGTTTAGGGCTGCTCTGTTGACAAGGACCTCCACTTCATTCCACCTTAAATATCCCTGGACAGCGAAAAATGAATAAAAAATTTGAGGTCCTTATGTACAATGGAATACCACTCAGCCATGAAATCAATGTCATAAGGCTAGTAGCAGCATGATGAGTGGATTTAGGTATGACGATTCTAAGTGAAATAAGTCACACAGAAAAGGACACTTCTCATAAGGTGTCACTTAGAGAGGGAATGTAAAAACCGTTACACTTGAACTGAATTACAAAACAGAACAGAGTCACACATGCAGAAAACACACTATGGCTGCTTAACGGGAAAGGTGAGGTGGGGTGATACATAAAACAAGAGTTTCAAATTAGCTCAGATACCGTTCCATAAACCCAATATGGAATAGACAAGACCTACTCCTTGCTCAGAGAACTGGATTCAACACGCCCGATTCACCGCACAAGAATATATCTGACTAGTAATAATCTTAAAACCTATGTATTGATATTTCTCTGTTAGTGTGTCAAGTGGGTGTAAAGCGTCATAAACACAGCCGTGAAAAGCAGCTAAACCCCATTATAAAAATAAATTTCTTTTAAAAACCCATGAAACAAAGACAGTGAAAGAGAGAGAAATTCTTACACAATTCGTTCAGGTGCTGTGATGCAACCTGGATTGACCATATCTAGACCCACAGCTGGATGAGACATAAGGGTGGACACTCTTGGGGCTGAGAGGTTTGGTGAGGTTGGGTGAGCAAACGTAGACCCTTTAAAGTAATACTGCGTGCTACCCTTCGCATGGGTCCCAAATCTCCAGGTTCAAGGGCATCTTCCTACATCAAAAACATGCATGAGAAATCCAGAAGATGGTACACCGTGTGATAGGGAAAGGTTTCTAAAACGCACCTCATTTCTCATCTCCTTGTTCTCGGGTTCGCCATTACAGCCACTTTACTAGCAATCTCCCTACTTGGAGCATCAGCACCTTTAACCTCCTGTTCCGTACAGGTTGCAATTTGTCCTGAGGATGAACGGGAAGACGGGGAACCAATGAGAGACTAGCTCTTGGTGTTTGGACAGGCACAGGTCACTCTATTTTCCCATCAGGAAGAAGAATTAACCACAGGCCCAGCCTGCCCCCCGGAACCAGAACAGGACCTGAAGCCATCCTGCGCTTTTGCGGCCACCTCCCGAAAAAGCGAGTTGTAAAATGGAGCTTCAGGGCACTGCAATTCACAATCCTACAGAGTTATAAATGATAACTCTCGTCCACAAATATATTGAGGGAAGGCAAAGAAGAGTAATTGAAATCAAGGCAGAATTGCAGGAAACAGATTTCAGGACGTAGATTCGAATCGCCTTTAATGCACATGAAAAGCGGCAAAACGTTGACAATGATGCCCTTGGCCAAAAAGGGCGTATGCGTTTTTTCCTCAATATATTCAGGAAAAAACGCATACGCCCTTTTTGGCCAACCAAGCAACCTGGAAAGGCAAATCAGCGCTACAAAGAAGTCTCGCTTCCCATCGCTCAAAAGGGCCATGCTGAAAAAAGTGTCAAAACCAGAAATGCAGGACAGGCCATGGAGAAATGGGAGCCTTGCTACACTGATGGGCGGGATGTAAATTGCCAACAGCCACTCTGGAGAAGTGTACGGTGTGTCCTGAAACATCTAAAAAACACAGCTTAGAGAGCATAGGGCACTTCCACGCATGGGGGTATAAAGTGGGAAAATTAAAAATCAGCAAGACACAAGCACCCCAAAGTTTAGGGCTGCTCTTTTGACAAGGACCTCCACTTCATTCCACCTTAAATATCCCAGGAAAGTGAAAAATGGATAAAAAATTTGAGGTCCTTATGTACAATGGAATACCACTCAGCCATGAAATCAATGTCATAAGGCTAGTAGCAGCATGATGAGTGGATTTAGGTACGACGATTCTAAGTGAAATAAGTCACACAGAAAAGGACACTTCTCATAAGGTGTCACTTATAGAGGGAATGTAAAAACCGTTACACTTGAACTGAATTACAAAACAGAACAGAGTCACACATGCAGAAAACACACTATGGCTGCTTAACGGGAAAGGTGAGGTGGGGTGATACATAAAACAAGAGTTTCAAATTAGCTCAGATACCGTTCCATAAACCCAATATGTAATAGACAAGACCTACTCCTTGCTCAGAGAACTGGACTCAACACGCCTGATTCAACGCACAAGAATATATCTGACTAGTAATAATCTTAAAACCTATGTATTGATATCTCTCTGTTAGTGTGTCAAGTGGGTGTAAAGCGGCATAAACACAGCCGTGAAAAGCAGCTAAACCCCATTATAAAAATAAATTACTTTTAAAAACACATGAAACAAAGACAGTGAAAGAGAGAGAAATTCTTACACAATTCGTTCAGGGGCTGTGATGCAACCTGGATTGACCATATCTAGACCCACAGCTGGATGAGACATAAGGGTGGACACTCTTGGGGCTGAGAGGTTTGGTAAGGTTGGGTGAGCAAACGCAGACCCTTTAAAGTAATACTGCGTGCTACCCATCGCATGGTTCCCAAATCTCCAGGTTCAAGGGCATCTTCCTACATCGAAAACATGCATGAGAAACCCAGAAGATGGTACACCGTGTGATGGGGAAAGGTTCCTAAAACGCACCTCGTTTCTCATCTCCTTGTTCTCGGGTTCGCCATTCCAGCCACTTTACTAGCAATCTCCCTACTTGGAGCATCAGCACCTTTAACCTCCTGTTCCGTACAGGTTGCAATTTGTCCTGAGGATGAACGGGAAGACGGGGAACCAATGAGAGACTAGCTCTTGGTGTTGGGACAGGCACAGGTCACTCTATTTTACCATCAGGAAGAAGAATTAACCACAGGCTCAGCCTGCCCCCCGGAACCAGAACAGGGCCTGAAGCCATCCTGCGCTTTTGCGGCCACCTCCCGAAAAAGCGAGTTGTAAAATGGAGCTTCAGGGCACTGCAATTCACAATCCTACAGAGTTATAAATGATAACTCTCGTCCACAAATATATTGAGGGAAGGCAAAGACGAGGAATTGAAATCAAGGCAGAATTGCAGGAAACAGATTTCAGGAGGTAGATTCGAATCGCCTTTAATGCACATGAAAAGCGGCAAAACGTTGACAATGATGCCCTTGGCCAAAAAGGGCGTATGCGTTTTTTCCTGAATATATTCAGGAAAAAACGCATACGCCCTTTTTGGCCAACCAAGCAACCTGGAAAGGCAAATCAGCGCTACAAAGAAGTCTCGCTTCCCATCGCTCAAAAGGGCCATGCTGAAAAAAGTGTCAAAACCAGAAATGCAGGACAGGCCATGGAGAAATGGGAGCCTTGCTACACTGATGGGCGGGATGTAAATTGCCAACAGCCACTCTGGAGAAGTGTACGGTGTGTCCTGAAACATCTAAAAAACACAGCTTAGAGAGCATAGGGCACTTCCACGCATGGGGGTATAAAGTGGGAAAATTAAAAATCAGCAAGACACAAGCACCCCAAAGTTTAGGGCTGCTCTGTTGACAAGGACCTCCACTTCATTCCACCTTAAATATCCCAGGAAAGCGAAAAATGGATAAAAAATTTGAGGTCCTTATGTACAATGGAATACCAATCAGCCATGAAATCAATGTCATAAGGCTAGTAGCAGCATGATGAGTGGATTTAGGTACGGCGATTCTAAGTGAAATAAGTCACACAGAAAAGGACACTTCTCATAAGGTGTCACTTATAGAGGGAATGTAAAAACCGTTACACTTGAACTGAATTACAAAACAGAACAGAGTCACACATGCGGAAAACACACTATGGCTGCTTAACGGAAAAGGTGAGGTGGGGTGATGCATAAAACATGAGTTTCAAATTAGCTCAGATACCGTTCCATAAACCCAATATGTAATAGAGAAGACCTACTCCTTGCTCAGAGAACTGGACTCAACACGCCCGATTCAACGCACAAGAATATATCTGACTAGTAATAATCTTAAAACCTATGTATTGATATCTCTCTGTTAGTCTGTCAAGTGGGTTTAAAGCGGCATAAACACAGCCGTGAAAAGCAGCTATACCCCATTATAAAAATAAATTACTTTTAAAAACCCATGAAACAAAGACAGTGAAAGAGAGAGAAATTCTTACACAATTCGTTCAGGGGCTGTGATGCAACCTGGATTGACCATATCTAGACCCACAGCTGGATGAGACATAAGGGTGGACACTCTTGGGGCTGAGAGGTTTGGTGAGGTTGGGTGAGCAAACGCAGACCCTTTAAAGTAATACTGCGTGCTACCCAACGCATGGTTCCCAAATCTCCAGGTTCAAGGGCATCTTCCTACATCGAAAACATGCATGAGAAACCCACAAGATGGTACACCGTGTGATGGGGAAAGGTTTCTAAAACGCACCTCATTTCTCATCTCCTTGTGCTCGGCTTCGCCATTCCAGCCACTTTACTAGCAATCTCCCTACTTGGAGCATCAGCACCTTTAACCTCCTGTTCCGTACAGGTTGCAATTTGTCCTGAGGATGAACGGGAAGACGGGGAACCAATGAGAGACTAGCTCTTGGTGTTGGGACAGGCACAGGTCACTCTATTTTACCATCAGGAAGAAGAATTAACCACAGGCTCAGCCTGCCCCCCGGAACCAGAACAGGGCCTGAAGCCATCCTGCGCTTTTGCGGCCACCTCCCGAAAAAGCGAGTTGTAAAATGGAGCTTCAGGGCACTGCAATTCACAATCCTACAGAGTTATAAATGATAACTCTCGTCCACAAATATATTGAGGGAAGGCAAAGACGAGGAATTGAAATCAAGGCAGAATTGCAGGAAACAGATTTCAGGAGGTAGATTCGAATCGCCTTTAATGCACATGAAAAGCGGCAAATCGTTGACAATGATGCCCTTGGCCAAAAAGGGCGTATGCGTTTTTTCCTGAATATATTCAGGAAAAAACGCATACGCCCTTTTTGGCCAACCAAGCAACCTGGAAAGGCAAATCAGCGCTACAAAGAAGTCTCGCTTCCCATCGCTCAAAAGGGCCATGCTGAAAAAAGTGTCAAAACCAGAAATACAGGACAGGCCATGGAGAAATGGGAGCCTTGCTACACTGATGGGCGGGATGTAAATTGCCAACAGCCACTCTCGAGAAGTGTACGGTGTGTCCTGAAACATCTAAAAAACACAGCTTAGAGAGCATAGGGCACTTCCACGCATGGGGGTGTAAAGTGGGAAAATTAAAAATCAGCAAGACACAAGCACCCCAAAGTTTAGGGCTGCTCTGTTGACAAGGACCTCCACTTCATTCCACCTTAAATATCCCAGGAAAGTGAAAAATGGATAAAAAATTTGAGGTCCTTATGTACAATGGAATACCACTCAGCCATGAAATCAATGTCATAAGGCTAGTAGCAGCATGATGAGTGGATTTAGGTACGACGATTCTAAGTGAAATAAGTCACACAGAAAAGGACACTTCTCATAAGGTGTCACTTATAGAGGGAATGTAAAAACCGTTACACTTGAACTGAATTACAAAACAGAACAGAGTCACACATGCAGAAAACACACTATGGCTGCTTAACGGGAAAGGTGAGGTGTGGTGATACATAAAACAAGAGTTTCAAATTAGCTCAGATACCGTTCCATAAACCCAATATGTAATAGACAAGACCTACTCCTTGCTCAGAGAACTGGACTCAACACGCCTGATTCAACGCACAAGAATATATCTGACTAGTAATAATCTTAAAACCTATGTATTGATATCTCTCTGTTAGTGTGTCAAGTGGGTGTAAAGCGGCATAAACACAGCCGTGAAAAGCAGCTAAACCCCATTATAAAAATAAATTACTTTTAAAAACACATGAAACAAAGACAGTGAAAGAGAGAGAAATTCTTACACAATTCGTTCAGGGGCTGTGATGCAACCTGGATTGACCATATCTAGACCCACAGCTGGATGAGACATAAGGGTGGACACTCTTGGGGCTGAGAGGTTTGGTAAGGTTGGGTGAGCAAACGCAGACCCTTTAAAGTAATACTGCGTGCTACCCATCGCATGGTTCCCAAATCTCCAGGTTCAAGGGCATCTTCCTACATCGAAAACATGCATGAGAAACCCAGAAGATGGTACACCGTGTGATGGGGAAAGGTTCCTAAAACGCACCTCGTTTCTCATCTCCTTGTTCTCGGGTTCGCCATTCCAGCCACTTTACTAGCAATCTCCCTACTTGGAGCATCAGCACCTTTAACCTCCTGTTCCGTACAGGTTGCAATTTGTCCTGAGGATGAACGGGAAGACGGGGAACCAATGAGAGACTAGCTCTTGGTGTTGGGACAGGCACAGGTCACTCTATTTTACCATCAGGAAGAAGAATTAACCACAGGCTCAGCCTGCCCCCCGGAACCAGAACAGGGCCTGAAGCCATCCTGCGCTTTTGCGGCCACCTCCCGAAAAAGCGAGTTGTAAAATGGAGCTTCAGGGCACTGCAATTCACAATCCTACAGAGTTATAAATGATAACTCTCGTCCACAAATATATTGAGGGAAGGCAAAGACGAGGAATTGAAATCAAGGCAGAATTGCAGGAAACAGATTTCAGGAGGTAGATTCGAATCGCCTTTAATGCACATGAAAAGCGGCAAAACGTTGACAATGATGCCCTTGGCCAAAAAGGGCGTATGCGTTTTTTCCTGAATATATTCAGGAAAAAACGCATACGCCCTTTTTGGCCAACCAAGCAACCTGGAAAGGCAAATCAGCGCTACAAAGAAGTCTCGCTTCCCATCGCTCAAAAGGGCCATGCTGAAAAAAGTGTCAAAACCAGAAATGCAGGACAGGCCATGGAGAAATGGGAGCCTTGCTACACTGATGGGCGGGATGTAAATTGCCAACAGCCACTCTCGAGAAGTGTACGGTGTGTCCTGAAACATCTAAAAAACACAACTTAGAGAGCATAGGGCACTTCCACGCATGGGGTATAAAGTGGGAAAATTAAAAATCATCAAGACACAAGCACCCCAAAGTTTAGGGCTGCTCTGTTGACAAGGACCTCCACTTCATTCCACCTTAAATATCCCAGGACAGCGAAAAATGGATAAAAAATTTGAGGTCCTTATGTACAATGGAATACCACTCAGCCATGAAATCAATGTCATAAGGCTAGTAGCAGCATGATGAGTGGATTTAGGTACGACGATTCTAAGTGAAATAAGTCACACAGAAAAGGACACTTCTCATAAGGTGTCACTTATAGAGGGAATGTAAAAACCGTTACACTTGAACTGAATTACAAAACAGAACAGAGTCACACATGCAGAAAACACACTATGGCTGCTTAACGGGAAAGGTGAGGTGGGGTGATACATAAAACAAGAGTTTCAAATTAGCTCCGATACCGTTCCATAAACCCAATATGTAATAGACAAGACCTACTCCTTGCTCAGAGAACTGGATTCAACACGCCCGATTCACCGCACAAGAATATATCTGACTAGTAATAATCTTAAAACCTATGTATTGATATCTCTCTGTTAGTCTGTCAAGTGGGTGTAAAGCAGCATAAACACAGCCGTGAAAAGCAGCTAAACCCCATTATAAAAATAAATTACTTTTAAAAACCCATGAAACAAAGACAGTGAAAGAGAGAGAAATTCTTACACAATTCGTTCAGGGGCTGTGATGCAACCTGGATTGACCATATCTAGACCCACAGCTGGATGAGACATAAGGGTGGACAATCTTGGGGCTGAGAGGTTTGGTGAGGTTGGGTGAGCAAACGTAGACCCTTTAAAGTAATACTGCGTGCTACCCTTCGCATGGGTCCCAAATCTCCAGGTTCAAGGGCATCTTCCTACATCAAAAACATGCATGAGAAATCCAGAAGATGGTACACCGTGTGATAGGGAAAGGTTTCTAAAACGCACCTCATTTCTCATCTCCTTGTTCTCGGGTTCGCCATTCCAGCAACTTTACTAGCAATCTCCCTACTTGGAGCATCAGCACCTTTAACCTCCTGTTCCGTACAGGTTGCAATTTGTCCTGAGGATGAACGGGAAGACGGGGAACCAATGAGAGACTAGCTCTTGGTGTTGGGACAGGCACAGGTCACTCTATTTTCCCATCAGGAAGAAGAATTAACCACAGGCTCAGCCTGCCCCCCGGAACCAGAACAGGACCTGAAGCCATCCGGCGCTTTTGCGGCCACCTCCCGAAAAAGCGAGTTGTAAAATGGAGCTTCAGGGCACTGCAATTCACAATCCTACAGAGTTATAAATGATAACTCTCGTCCACAAATATACTGAGGGAAGGCAAAGAAGAGTAATTGAAATCAAGGCAGAATTGCAGGAAACAGATTTCAGGAGGTAGATTCGAATCGCCTTTAATGCACATGAAAAGCGGCAAAACGTTGACAATGATGCGCTTGGCCAAAAAGGGCGTATGCGTTTTTTCCTGAATATATTCAGGAAAAAACGCATACGCCCTTTTTGGCCAACCAAGCAACCTGGAAAGGCAAATCAGTGCGACAAAGAAGTCTCGCTTCCCATCGGTCAAAAGGGCCATGCTGAAAAAAGTGTCAAAACCAGAAATGCAGGACAGGCCATGGAGAAATGGCAGCCTTGCTACACTGATGGGCGGGATGTAAATTGCCAACAGCCACTCTGGAGAAGTGTACGGTGTGTCCTGAAACATCTAAAAAACACAGCTTAGAGAGCATAGGGCACTTCCACGCATGGGGGTATAAAGTGGGAAAATTAAAAATCAGCAAGACACAAGCACCCCAAAGTTTAGGGCTGCTCTGTTGACAAGGACCTCCACTTCATTCCACCTTAAATATCCCAGGAAAGCCAAAAATGGATAAAAAATTTGAGGTCCTTATGTACAATGGAATACCACTCAGCCATGAAATCAATGTCATAAGGCTAGTAGCAGCATGATGAGTGGATTTAGGTACGACGATTCTAAGTGAAATAAGTCACACAGAGAAGGACACTTCTCATAAGGTGTCACTTATAGAGGGAATGTAAAAACCGTTACACTTGAACTGAATTACAAAACAGAACAGAGTCACACATGCAGAAAACACACTATGGCTGCTTTACGGGAAAGGTGAGGTGGGGTGATACATGAAACAAGAGTTTCAAATTAGCTCAGATACCGTTCCATAAACCCAATATGTAATAGACAAGACCTACTCCTTGCTCAGAGAACTGGACTCAACACGCCTGATTCAACGCACAAGAATATATCTGACTAGTAATAATCTTAAAACCTATATATTGATATCTCTCTGTTAGTGTGTCAAGTGGGTGTAAAGCGGCATAAACACAGCCGTGAAAAGCAGCTAAACCCCATTATAAAAATAAATTACTTTTAAAAACACATGAAACAAAGACAGTGAAAGAGAGAGAAATTCTTACACAATTCGTTCAGGGGCTGTGATGCAACCTGGATTGACCATATCTAGACCCACAGCTGGATGAGACATAAGGGTGGACACTCTTGGGGCTGAGAGGTTTGGTGAGGTTGGGTGAGCAAACGCAGACCCTTTAAAGTAATACGGCGTGCTACCCATCGCATGGTTCCCAAATCTCCAGGTTCAAGGGCATCTTCCTACATCGAAAACATGCATGAGAAACCCAGAAGATGGTACACCGTGTGATGGGGAAAGGTTTCTAAAACGCACCTCATTTCTCATCTCCTTGTTCTTGGGTTCGCAAATGCAGCCACTTTACTAGCAATCTCCCTAATTGGAGCATCAGCACCTTTAACCTCCTATTCCGTACAGGTTGCAATTTGTC
Organism: Balaenoptera physalus; assembly: GCF_965194825.1. Classification (NCBI taxonomy): domain Eukaryota; kingdom Metazoa; phylum Chordata; class Mammalia; order Artiodactyla; family Balaenopteridae; genus Balaenoptera; species Balaenoptera physalus. The sequence goes on from NW_028124723.1 coordinate 12,175, forward strand.
CTGAGGATGAACGGGAAGACGGGGAACCAATGAGAGACTAGCTCTTGGTGTTGGGACAGGCACAGGTCACTTTATTTTCCCATCAGGAAGAAGAATTAACCACAGGCTCAGCCTGCCCCCCGGAACCAGAACAGGGCCTGAAGCCATCCTGCGCTTTTGCGGCCACCTCCCGAAAAAGCGAATTGTAAAATGGAGCCTCAGGGCACTGCAATTCACAATCCTACAGAGTTATAAATGATAACTCTCGTCCACAAATATATTGAGGGAAGGCAAAGACGAGGAATTGAAATCAAGGCAGAATTGCAGGAAACAGATTTCAGGAGGTAGATTCGAATCGCCTTTAAAGCACATGAAAAGCGGCAAAACGTTGACAATGATGCCCTTGGCCAAAAAGGGCGTATGCGTTTTTTCCTGTATATATTCAGGAAAAAACGCATACGCCCTTTTTGGCCAACCAAGCAACCTGGAAAGGCAAATCAGCGCTACAAAGAAGTCTCGCTTCCCATCGGTCAAAAGGGACATGCTGAAAAAAGTGTCAAAACCAGAAATGCAGGACAGGCCATGGAGAAATGGGAGCCTTGCTACACTGATGGGCGGGATGTAAATTGCCAACAGCCACTCTGGAGAAGTGTACGGTGTGTCCTGAAACATCTAAAAAACACAGCTTAGAGAGCATAGGGCACTTCCACGCATGGGGGTATAAAGTGGGAAAATTAAAAATCAGCAAGACACAAGCACCCCAAAGTTTAGGGCTGCTCTGTTGACAAGGACCTCCACTTCATTCCACCTTAAATATCCCAGGACAGCGAAAAATGGATAAAAAATCTGAGGTCCTTATGTACAATGGAATACCACTCAGCCATAAAATCAATGTCATAAGGCTAGTAGCAGCATGATGAGTGGATTTAGGTACGACGATTCTAAGTGAAATAAGTCACACAGAAAAGGACACTTCTCATAAGGTGTCACTTATAGAGGGAATGTAAAAACCGTTACACTTGAACTGAATTACAAAACAGAACAGAGTCACACATGCAGAAAACACACTATGGCTGCTTAACGGGAAAGGTGAGGTGGGGTGATACATAAAACAAGAGTTTCAAATTAGCTCAGATACCGTTCCATAAACCCAATATGTAATAGACAAGACCTACTCCTTGCTCAGAGAACTGGACTCAACACGCCTGATTCAACGCACAAGAATATATCTGACTAGTAATAATCTTAAAACCTATGTATTGATATCTCTCTGTTAGTGTGTCAAGTGGGCGTAAAGCGGCATAAACACAGCCGTGAAAAGCAGCTAAACCCTATTATAAAAATAAATTACTTTTAAAAACACATGAAACAAAGACAGTGAAAGAGAGAGAAATTCTTACACAATTCTTTCAGGGGCTGTGATGCAACCTGGATTGACCATATCTAGACCCACAGCTGGATGAGACATAAGGGTGGACACTCTTGGGGCTGAGAGGTTTGGTGAGGTTGGGTGAGCAAACGCAGACCCTTTAAAGTAATACTGCGTGCTACCCATCGCATGGTTCCCAAATCTCCAGGTTCAAGGGCATCTTCCTACATCGAAAACATGCATGAGAAACCCAGAAGATGGTACACCGTGTGATGGGGAAAGGTTTCTAAAACGCACCTCGTTTCTCATCTCCTTGTTCTCGGGTTCGCCATTCCAGCCACTTTACTAGCAATCTCCCTACTTGGAGCATCAGCACCTTTAACCTCCTGTTCCGTACAGGTTGCAATTTTTCCTGAGGATGAACGGGAAGACGGGGAACCAATGAGAGACTAGCTCTTGGTGTTGGGAGAGGCACAGGTCACTCTATTTTCCCATCAGGAAGAAGAATTAACCACAGGCTCAGCCTGCCCCCCGGAACCAGAACAGGGCCTGAAGCCATCATGCGCTTTTGCGGCCACCTCCCGAAAAAGCGAGTTGTAAAATGGATCTTCAGGGCACTGCAATTCACAATCCTACAGAGTTATAAATGACAACTCTCGTCCACAAATATATTGAGGGAAGGCAAAGACGAGGAATTGAAATCAAGGCAGAATTGCAGGAAACAGATTTCAGGAGGTAGATTCGAATCGCCTTTAATGCACATGAAAAGCGGCAAAACGTTGACAATGATGCCCTTGGCCAAAAAGGGCGTATGCGTTTTTTCCTGAATATATTCAGGAAAAAACGCATACGCCCTTTTTGGCCAACCAAGCAACCTGGAAAGGCAAATCAGCGCTACAAAGAAGTCTCGCTTCCCATCGCTCAAAAGGGCCATGCTGAAAAAAGTGTCAAAACCAGAAATGCAGGACAGGCCATGGAGAAATGGGAGCCTTGCTACACTGATGGGCGGGATGTAAATTGCCAACAGCCACTCTGGAGAATTGTACGGTGTGTCCTGAAACATCTAAAAAACACAGCTTAGAGAGCATAGGGCACTTCCACGCATGGGGGTATAAAGTGGGAAAATTAAAAATCAGCAAGACACAAGCACCCCAAAGTTTAGGGCTGCTCTGTTGACAAGGACCTCCACTTCATTCCACCTTAAATATCCCAGGAAAGCGAAAAATGGATAAAAAATTTGAGGTCCTTATGTACAATGGAATACCAATCAGCCATGAAATCAATGTCATAAGGCTAGTAGCAGCATGATGAGTGGATTTAGGTACGACGATTCTAAGTGAAATAAGTCACACAGAAAAGGACACTTCTCATAAGGTGTCACTTATAGAGGGAATGTAAAAACCGTTACACTTGAAGTGAATTACAAAACAGAACAGAGTCACACATGCGGAAAACACACTATGGCTGCTTAACGGGAAAGGTGAGGTGGGGTGATGCATAAAACATGAGTTTCAAATTAGCTCAGATACCGTTCCATAAACCCAATATGTAATAGACAAGACCTACTCCTTGCTCAGAGAACTGGACTCAACACGCCCGATTCAACGCACAAGAATATATCTGACTAGTAATAATCTTAAAACCTATGTATTGATATCTCTCTGTTAGTCTGTCAAGTGGGTTTAAAGCGCCATAAACACAGCCGTGAAAAGCAGCTATACCCCATTATAAAAATAAATTACTTTTAAAAACCCATGAAACAAAGACAGTGAAAGAGAGAGAAATTCTTACACAATTCGTTCAGGGGCTGTGATGCAACCTGGATTGACCATATCTAGACCCACAGCTGGATGAGACATAAGGGTGGACACTCTTGGGGCTGAGAGGTTTGGTGAGGTTGGGTGAGCAAACGCAGACCCTTTACAGTAATACTGCGTGCTACCCATCGCATGGTTCCCAAATCTCCAGGATCAAGGGCATCTTCCTACATCGAAAACATGCATGAGAAACCCAGAAGATGGTACACCGTGTGATGGGGAAAGGTTTCTAAAACGCACCTCATTTCTCATCTCCTTGTGCTCGGCTTCGCCCTTCCAGCCACTTTACTAGCAATCTCCCTACTTGGAGCATCAGTACCTTTAACCTCCTGTTCCGTACAGGTTGCAATTTGTCCTGAGGATGAACGGGAAGACGGGGAACCAATGAGAGACTAGCTCTTGGTGTTGGGACAGGCACATGTCACTCTATTTTACCATCAGGAAGAAGAATTAACCACAGGCTCAGCCTGCCCCCCGGAACCAGAACAGGGCCTGAAGCCATCCTGCGCTTTTGCGGCCACCTCCCGAAAAAGCGAGTTGTAAAATGGAGCTTCAGGGCACTGCAATTCACAATCCTACAGAGTTATAAATGATAACTCTCGTCCACAAATATATTGAGGGAAGGCAAAGACGAGGAATTGAAATCAAGGCAGAATTGCAGGAAACAGATTTCAGGAGGTAGATTCGAATCGCCTTTAATGCACATGAAAAGCGGCAAAACGTTGACAATGATGCCCTTGGCCAAAAAGGGCGTATGCGTTTTTTCCTGAATATATTCAGGAAAAAACGCATACGCCCTTTTTGGCCAACCAAGCAACCTGGAAAGGCAAATCAGCGCTACAAAGAAGTCTCGCTTCCCATCGGTCAAAAGGGCCATGCTGAAAAAAGTGTCAAAACCAGAAATACAGGACAGGCCATGGAGAAATGGGAGCCTTGCTACACTGATGGGCGGGATGTAAATTGCCAACAGCCACTCTCGAGAAGTGCACGGTGTGTCCTGAAACATCTAAAAAACACAACTTAGAGAGCATAGGGCACTTCCACGCATGGGGGTATAAAGTGGGAAAATTAAAAATCATCAAGACACAAGCACCCCAAAGTTTAGGGCTGCTCTGTTGACAAGGACCTCCACTTCATTCCACCTTAAATATCCCAGGACAGCGAAAAATGGATAAAAAATTTGAGGTCCTTATGTACAATGGAATACCACTCAGCCATGAAATCAATGTCATAAGGCTAGTAGCAGCATGATGAGTGGATTTAGGTACGACGATTCTAAGTGAAATAAGTCACACAGAAAAGGACACTTCTCATAAGGTGTCACTTATAGAGGGAATGTAAAAACCGTTACACTTGAACTGAATTACAAAACAGAACAGAGTCACACATGCAGAAAACACACTATGGCTGCTTAACGGGAAAGGTGAGGTGGGGTGATACATAAAACAAGAGTTTGAAATTAGCTCCGATACCGTTCCATAAACCCAATATGTAATAGACAAGACCTACTCCTTGCTCAGAGAACTGGATTCAACACGCCCGATTCACCGCACAAGAATATATCTGACTAGTAATAATCTTAAAACCTATGTATTGATATTTCTCTGTTAGTGTGTCAAGTGGGTGTAAAGCGTCATAAACACAGCCGTGAAAAGCAGCTAAACCCCATTATAAAAATAAATTTCTTTTAAAAACCCATGAAACAAAGACAGTGAAAGAGAGAGAAATTCTTACACAATTCGTTCAGGTGCTGTGATGCAACCTGGATTGACCATATCTAGACCCACAGCTGGATGAGACATAAGGGTGTACACTCTTGGGGCTGAGAGGTTTGGTGAGGTTGGGTGAGCAAACGTAGACCCTTTAAAGTAATACTGCGTGCTACCCTTCGCATGGGTCCCAAATCTCCAGGTTCAAGGGCATCTTCCTACATCAAAAACATGCATGAGAAATCCAGAAGATGGTACACCGTGTGATAGGGAAAGGTTTCTAAAACGCACCTCATTTCTCATCTCCTTGTTCTTGGGTTCGCCATTACAGCCACTTTACTAGCAATCTCCCTACTTGGAGCATCAGCACCTTTAACCTCCTGTTCCGTACAGGTTGCAATTTGTCCTGAGGATGAACGGGAAGACGGGGAACCAATGAGAGACTAGCTCTTGGTGTTTGGACAGGCACAGGTCACTCTATTTTTCCATCAGGAAGAAGAATTAACCACAGGCCCAGCCTGCCCCCCGGAACCAGAACAGGACCTGAAGCCATCCTGCGCTTTTGCGGCCACCTCCCGAAAAAGCGAGTTGTAAAATGGAGCTTCAGGGCACTGCAATTCACAATCCTACAGAGTTATAAATGATAACTCTCGTCCACAAATATATTGAGGGAAGGCAAAGACGAGGAATTGAAATCAAGGCAGAATTGCAGGAAACAGATTTCAGGAGGTAGATTCGAATCGCCTTTAATGCACATGAAAAGCGGCAAAACGTTGACAATGATGCCCTTGGACAAAAAGGGCGTATGCGTTTTTTCCTGAATATATTCAGGAAAAAACGCATACGCCCTTTTTGGCCAACCAAGCAACCTGGACAGGCAAATCAGCGCTACAAAGAAGTCTCGCTTCCCATCGGTCAAAAGGGCCATGCTGAAAAAAGTGTCAAAACCAGAAATGCAGGACAGGCCATGGAGAAATGGGAGCCTTGCTACACTGGTGGGCGGGATGTAAATTGCCAACAGCCACTCTCGAGAAGTGTACGGTGTGTCCTGAAACATCTAAAAAACACAACTTAGAGAGCATAGGGCACTTCCACCCATGGGGGAATAAAGTGGGAAAATTAAAAATCATCAAGACACAAGCACCCCAAAGTTTAGGGCTGCTCTGTTGACAAGGACCTCCACTTCATTCCACCTTAAATATCCCAGGACAGCGAAAAATGAATAAAATATTTGAGGTCCTTATGTACAATGGAATACCACTCAGCCATGAAATCAATGTCATAAGGCTAGTAGCAGCATGATGAGTGGATTTAGGTATGACGATTCTAAGTGAAATAAGTCACACAGAAAAGGACACTTCTCATAAGGTGTCACTTAGAGAGGCAATGTAAAAACCGTTACACTTGAACTGAATTACAAAACAGAACAGAGTCACACATGCAGAAAACACACTATGGCTGCTTAACGGGAAACGTGAGGTGGGGTGATGCATAAAACAATAGTTTCAAATTAGCTCAGATACCGTTCCATAAACCCAATATGTAATAGACAAGACCTACTCCTTGCTCAGAGAACTGGACTCAACACGCCTGATTTAACGCACAAGAATATATCTGACTAGTAATAATCTTAAAACCTATGTATTGATATCTCTCTGTTAGTGTGTCAAGTGGGTGTAAAGCGGCATAAACACAGCCGTGAAAAGCAGCTAAACCCCATTATAAAAATAAATTACTTTTAAAAACACATGAAACAAAGACAGTGAAAGAGAGAGAAATTCTTACACAATTCGTTCAGGGGCTGTGATGCAACCTGGATTGACCATATCTAGACCCACAGCTGGATGAGACATAAGGGTGGACACTCTTGGGGCTGAGAGGTTTGGTGAGGTTGGGTGAGCAAACGCAGACCCTTTAAAGTAATACTGCGTGCTACCCATCGCATGGTTCCCAAATCTCCAGGTTCAAGGGCATCTTCCTACATCGAAAACTTGCATGAGAAGCCCAGAAGATGGTACACCGTGTGATGGGGAAAGGTTTCTAAAACGCACCTCATTTCTCATATCCTTGTTCTCGGGTTCGCCATTCCAGCCACTTTATTAGCAATCTCCCTACTTGGAGCATCAGCACCTTTAACCTCCCGTTCCGTACAGGTTGCAATTTGTCCTGAGGATAAACGGGAAGACGGGGAACCAATGAGAGACTAGCTCTTGGTGTTGGGACAGGCACAGGTCACTCTATTTTCCCATCAGGAAGAAGAATTAACCACAGGCTCAGCCTACCCCCCGGAACCAGAACAGGGCCTGAAGCCATCCTGCGCTTTTGCGGCCACCTCCCGAAAAAGCGAGTTGTAAAATGGAGCTTCAGGGCACTGCAATTCACAATCCTACAGAGTTATAAATGATAACTCTCGTCCACAAATATATTGAGGGAAGGCAAAGACGAGGAATTGAAATCAAGGCAGAATTGCAGGAAACAGATTTCAGGAGGTAGATTCGAATCGCCTTTAATGCACATGAAAAGCGGCAAAACGTTGACAATGATGCCCTTGGCCAAAAAGGGCGTATGCGTTTTTTCCTGAATATATTCAGGAAAAAACGCATACGCCCTTTTTGGCCAACCAAGCAACCTGGAAAGGCAAATCAGCGCTACAAAGAAGTCTCGCTTCCCATCGGTCAAAAGGGCCATGCTGAAAAAAGTGTCAAAACCAGAAATGCAGGACAGGCCATGGAGAAATGGGAGCCTTGCTACACTGGTGGGCGGGATGTAAATTGCCAACAGCCACTCTCGAGAAGTGTACGGTGTGTCCTGAAACATCTAAAAAACACAACTTAGAGAGCATAGGGCACTTCCACCCATGGGGGAATAAAGTGGGAAAATTAAAAATCATCAAGACACAAGCACCCCAAAGTTTAGGGCTGCTCTGTTGACAAGGACCTCCACTTCATTCCACCTTAAATATCCCAGGACAGCGAAAAATGAATAAAATATTTGAGGTCCTTATGTACAATGGAATACCACTCAGCCATGAAATCAATGTCATAAGGCTAGTAGCAGCATGATGAGTGGATTTAGGTATGACGATTCTAAGTGAAATAAGTCACACAGAAAAGGACACTTCTCATAAGGTGTCACTTAGAGAGGCAATGTAAAAACCGTTACACTTGAACTGAATTACAAAACAGAACAGAGTCACACATGCAGAAAACACACTATGGCTGCTTAACGGGAAACGTGAGGTGGGGTGATGCATAAAACAATAGTTTCAAATTAGCTCAGATACCGTTCCATAAACCCAATATGTAATAGACAAGACCTACTCCTTGCTCAGAGAACTGGACTCAACACGCCTGATTTAACGCACAAGAATATATCTGACTAGTAATAATCTTAAAACCTATGTATTGATATCTCTCTGTTAGTGTGTCAAGTGGGTGTAAAGCGGCATAAACACAGCCGTGAAAAGCAGCTAAACCCCATTATAAAAATAAATTACTTTTAAAAACACATGAAACAAAGACAGTGAAAGAGAGAGAAATTCTTACACAATTCGTTCAGGGGCTGTGATGCAACCTGGATTGACCATATCTAGACCCACAGCTGGATGAGACATAAGGGTGGACACTCTTGGGGCTGAGAGGTTTGGTGAGGTTGGGTGAGCAAACGCAGACCCTTTAAAGTAATACTGCGTGCTACCCATCGCATGGTTCCCAAATCTCCAGGTTCAAGGGCATCTTCCTACATCGAAAACTTGCATGAGAAGCCCAGAAGATGGTACACCGTGTGATGGGGAAAGGTTTCTAAAACGCACCTCATTTCTCATCTCCTTGTTCTCGGGTTCGCCATTCCAGCCACTTTATTAGCAATCTCCCTACTTGGAGCATCAGCACCTTTAACCTCCCGTTCCGTACAGGTTGCAATTTGTCCTGAGGATAAACGGGAAGACGGGGAACCAATGAGAGACTAGCTCTTGGTGTTGGGACAGGCACAGGTCACTCTATTTTCCCATCAGGAAGAAGAATTAACCACAGGCTCAGCCTACCCCCCGGAACCAGAACAGGGCCTGAAGCCATCCTGCGTTTTGCGGCCACCTCCCGAAAAAGCGAGTTGTAAAATGGAGCTTCAGGGCACTGCAATTCACAATCCTACAGAGTTATAAATGATAACTCTCGTCCACAAATATATTGAGGGAAGGCAAAGACGAGGAATTGAAATCAAGGCAGAATTGCAGGAAACAGATTTCAGGAGGTAGATTCGAATCGCCTTTAATGCACATGAAAAGCGGCAAAACGTTGACAATGATGCCCTTGGCCAAAAAGGGCGTATGCGTTTTTTCCTGAATATATTCAGGAAAAAACGCATACGCCCTTTTTGGCCAACCAAGCAACCTGGAAAGGCAAATCAGCGCTACAAAGAAGTCTCGCTTCCCATCGCTCAAAAGGGCCATGCTGAAAAAAGTGTCAAAACCAGAAATGCAGGACAGGCCATGGAGAAATGGGAGCCTTGCTACACTGATGGGCGGGATGTAAATTGCCAACAGCCACTCTGGAGAAGTGTACGGTGTGTCCTGAAACATCTAAAAAACACAGCTTAGAGAGCATAGGGCACTTCCCCGCATGGGGGTATAAAGTGGGAAAATTAAAAATCAGCAAGACACAAGCACCCCAAAGTTTAGGGCTGCTCTGTTGACAAGGACCTCCACTTCATTCCACCTTAAATATCCCAGGAAAGCGAAAAATGGATAAAAAATTTGAGGTCCTTATGTACAATGGTATACCAATCAGCCATGAAATCAATGTCATAAGGCTAGTAGCAGCATGATGAGTGGATTTAGGTACGACGATTCTAAGTGAAATAAGTCACACAGAAAAGGACACTTCTCATAAGGTGTCACTTATAGAGGGAATGTAAAAACCGTTACACTTGAACTGAATTACAAAACAGAACAGAGTCACACATGCGGAAAACACACTATGGCTGCTTAACGGGAAAGGTGAGGTGGGGTGATGCATAAAACATGAGTTTCAAATTAGCTCAGATACCGTTCCATAAACCCAATATGTAATAGACAAGACCTACTCCTTGCTCAGAGAACTGGACTCAACACGCCCGATTCAACGCACAAGAATATATCTGACTAGTAATAATCTTAAAACCTATGTATTGATATCTCTCTGTTAGTCTGTCAAGTGGGTTTAAAGCGGCATAAACACAGCCCTGAAAAGCAGCTAAACCCCATTATAAAAATAAATTACTTTTAAAAACCCATGAAACAAAGACATTGAAAGAGAGAGAAATTCTTACACAATTCGTTCAGGGGCTGTGATGCAACCTGGATTGACCATATCTAGACCCACAGCTGGATGAGACATAAGGGTGGACACTCTTGGGGCTGAGAGGTTTGGTGAGGTTGGGTGAGCAAACGCAGACCCTTTAAAGTAATACTGCGTGCTACCCATCGCATGGTTCCCAAATCTCCAGGTTCAAGGGCATCTTCCTACATCGAAAACTTGCATGAGAAGCCCAGAAGATGGTACATCGTGTGATGGGGAAAGGTTTCTAAAACGCACCTCATTTCTCATCTCCTTGTTCTCGGGTTCGCCATTCCAGCCACTTTATTAGCAATCTCCCTACTTGGAGCATCAGCACCTTTAACCTCCCGTTCCGTACAGGTTGCAATTTGTCCTGAGGATAAACGGGAAGACGGGGAACCAATGAGAGACTAGCTCTTGGTGTTGGGACAGGCACAGGTCACTCTATTTTCCCATCAGGAAGAAGAATTAACCACAGGCTCAGCCTACCCCCCGGAACCAGAACAGGGCCTGAAGCCATCCTGCGCTTTTGCGGCCACCTCCCGAAAAAGCGAGTTGTAAAATGGAGCTTCAGGGCACTGCAATTCACAATCCTACAGAGTTATAAATGATAACTCTCGTCCACAAATATATTGAGGGAAGGCAAAGACGAGGAATTGAAATCAAGGCAGAATTGCAGGAAACAGATTTCAGGAGGTAGATTCGAATCGCCTTTAATGCACATGAAAAGCAGCAAAACGTTGACAATGATGCCCTTGGCCAAAAAGGGCGTATGCGTTTTTTCCTGAATATATTCAGGAAAAAACGCATACGCCCTTTTTGGCCAACCAAGCAACCTGGAAAGGCAAATCAGCGCTACAAAGAAGTCTCGCTTCCCATCGCTCAAAAGGGCCATGCTGAAAAAAGTGTCAAAACCAGAAATGCAGGACAGGCCATGGAGAAATGGGAGCCTTGCTACACTGATGGGCGGGATGTAAATTGCCAACAGCCACTCTGGAGAAGTGTACGGTGTGTCCTGAAACATCTAAAAAACACAGCTTAGAGAGCATAGGGCACTTCCCCGCATGGGGGTATAAAGTGGGAAAATTAAAAATCAGCAAGACACAAGCACCCCAAAGTTTAGGGCTGCTCTGTTGACAAGGACCTCCACTTCATTCCACCTTAAATATCCCAGGAAAGCCAAAAATGGATAAAAAATTTGAGGTCCTTATGTACAATGGAATACCACTCAGCCATGAAATCAATGTCATAAGGCTAGTAGCAGCATGATGAGTGGATTTAGGTACGACGATTCTAAGTGAAATAAGTCACACAGAAAAGGACACTTCTCATAAGGTGTCACTTATAGAGGGAATGTAAAAACCGTTACACTTGAACTGAATTACAAAACAGAACAGAGTCACACATGCAGAAAACACACTATGGCTGCTTTACGGGAAAGGTGAGGTGGGGTGATACATAAAACAAGAGTTTCAAATTAGCTCAGATACCGTTCCATAAACCCAATATGTAATAGACAAGACCTACTCCTTGCTCAGAGAACTGGACTCAACACGCCTGATTCAACGCACAAGAATATATCTGACTAGTAATAATCTTAAAACCTATGTATTGATATCTCTCTGTTAGTGTGTCAAGTGGGTGTAAAGCGGCATAAACACAGCCGTGAAAAGCAGCTAAACCCCATTATAAAAATAAATTACTTTTAAAAACACATGAAACAAAGACAGTGAAAGAGAGAGAAATTCTTACACAATTCGTTCAGGGGCTGTGATGCAACCTGGATTGACCATATCTAGACCCAAAGCTGGATGAGACATAAGGGTGGACACTCTTGGGGCTGAGAGGTTTGGTGAGGTTGGGTGAGCAAACGCAGACCCTTTAAAGTAATACTGCGTGCTACCCATCGCATGGTTCCCAAATCTCCAGGTTCAAGGGCATCTTCCTACATCGAAAACTTGCATGAGAAGCCCAGAAGATGGTACACCGTGTGATGGGGAAAGGTTTCTAAAACGCACCTCATTTCTCATCTCCTTGTTCTCGGGTTCGCCATTCCAGCCACTTTATTAGCAATCTCCCTACTTGGAGCATCAGCACCTTTAACCTCCCGTTCCGTACAGGTTGCAATTTGTCCTGAGGATAAACGGGAAGACGGGGAACCAATGAGAGACTAGCTCTTGGTGTTGGGACAGGCACAGGTCACTCTGTTTTCCCATCAGGAAGAAGAATTAACCACAGGCTCAGCCTACCCCCCGGAACCAGAACAGGGCCTGAAGCCATCCTGCGCTTTTGCGGCCACCTCCCGAAAAAGCGAGTTGTAAAATGGAGCTTCAGGGCACTGCAATTCACAATCCTACAGAGTTATAAATGATAACTCTCGTCCACAAATATATTGAGGGAAGGCAAAGACGAGGAATTGAAATCAAGGCAGAATTGCAGGAAACAGATTTCAGGAGGTAGATTCGAATCGCCTTTAATGCACATGAAAAGCGGCAAAACGTTGACAATGATGCCCTTGGCCAAAAAGGGCGTATGCGTTTTTTCCTGAATATATTCAGGAAAAAACGCATACGCCCTTTTTGGCCAACCAAGCAACCTGGAAAGGCAAATCAGCGCTACAAAGAAGTCTCGCTTCCCATCGCTCAAAAGGGCCATGCTGAAAAAAGTGTCAAAACCAGAAATGCAGGACAGGCCATGGAGAAATGGGAGCCTTGCTACACTGATGGGCGGGATGTAAATTGCCAACAGCCACTCTGGAGAAGTGTACGGTGTGTCCTGAAACATCTAAAAAACACAGCTTAGAGAGCATAGGGCACTTCCCCGCATGGGGGTATAAAGTGGGAAAATTAAAAATCAGCAAGACACAAGCACCCCAAAGTTTAGGGCTGCTCTGTTGACAAGGACCTCCACTTCATTCCACCTTAAATATCCCAGGAAAGCGAAAAATGGATAAAAAATTTGAGGTCCTTATGTACAATGGTATACCAATCAGCCATGAAATCAATGTCATAAGGCTAGTAGCAGCATGATGAGTGGATTTAGGTACGACGATTCTAAGTGAAATAAGTCACACAGAAAAGGACACTTCTCATAAGGTGTCACTTATAGAGGGAATGTAAAAACCGTTACACTTGAACTGAATTACAAAACAGAACAGAGTCACACATGCGGAAAACACACTATGGCTGCTTAACGGGAAAGGTGAGGTGGGGTGATGCATAAAACATGAGTTTCAAATTAGCTCAGATACCGTTCCATAAACCCAATATGTAATAGACAAGACCTACTCCTTGCTCAGAGAACTGGACTCAACACGCCCGATTCAACGCACAAGAATATATCTGACTAGTAATAATCTTAAAACCTATGTATTGATATCTCTCTGTTAGTCTGTCAAGTGGGTTTAAAGCGGCATAAACACAGCCGTGAAAAGCAGCTAAACCCCATTATAAAAATAAATTACTTTTAAAAACCCATGAAACAAAGACATTGAAAGAGAGAGAAATTCTTACACAATTCGTTCAGGGGCTGTGATGCAACCTGGATTGACCATATCTAGACCCACAGCTGGATGAGACATAAGGGTGGACACTCTTGGGGCTGAGAGGTTTGGTGAGGTTGGGTGAGCAAACGCAGACCCTTTAAAGTAATACTGCGTGCTACCCATCGCATGGTTCCCAAATCTCCAGGTTCAAGGGCATCTTCCTACATAGAAAACATGCATGAGAAACCCAGAAGATGGTACACCGTGTGATGGGGAAAGGTTTCTAAAACGCACCTCATTTCTCATCTCCTTGTTCTCGGGTTCGCCATTACAGCCACTTTACTAGAAATCTCCCTACTTGGAGCATCAGCACCTTTAACCTCCTGTTCCGTACAGGTTGCAATTTGTCCTGAGGATGAACGGGAAGACGGGGAACCAATGAGAGACTAGCTCTTGGTGTTGGGACAGGCACAGGTCACTCTATTTTACCATCAGGAAGAAGAATTAACCACAGGCTCAGCCTGCCCCCCGGAACCAGAACAGGGCCTGAAGCCATCCTGCGCTTTTGCGGCCACCTCCCGAAAAAGCGAGTTGTAAAATGGAGCTTCAGGGCACTGCAATTCACAATCCTACAGAGTTATAAATGATAACTCTCGTCCACAAATATATTGAGGGAAGGCAAAGACGAGGAATTGAAATCAAGGCAGAATTGCAGGAAACAGATTTCAGGAGGTAGATTCGAATCGCCTTTAATGCACATGAAAAGCGGCAAAACGTTGACAATGATGCCCTTGGCCAAAAAGGGCGTATGCGTTTTTTCCTGAATATATTCAGGAAAAAACGCATACGCCCTTTTTGGCCAACCAAGCAACCTGGAAAGGCAAATCAGCGCTACAAAGAAGTCTCGCTTCCCATCGGTCAAAAGGGCCATGCTGAAAAAAGTGTCAAAACCAGAAATGCAGGACAGGCCATGGAGAAATGGGAGCCTTGCTACACTGATGGGCGGGATGTAAATTGCCAACAGCCACTCTCGAGAAGTGCACGGTGTGTCCTGAAACATCTAAAAAACAAAACTTAGAGAGCATAGGGCACTTCCACGCATGGGGGTATAAAGTGGGAAAATTAAAAATCAGCAAGACACAAGCACCCCAAAGTTTAGGGCTGCTCTGTTGACAAGGACCTCCACTTCATTCCACCTTAAATATCCCAGGAAAGCCAAAAATGGATAAAAAATTTGAGGTCCTTATGTACAATGGAATACCACTCAGCCATGAAATCAATGTCATAAGGCTAGTAGCAGCATGATGAGTGGATTTAGGTACGACGATTCTAAGTGAAATAAGTCACACAGAAAAGGACACTTCTCATAAGGTGTCACTTATAGAGGGAATGTAAAAACCGTTACACTTGAACTGAATTACAAAACAGAACAGAGTCACACATGCAGAAAACACACTATGGCTGCTTTACGGGAAAGGTGAGGTGGGGTGATACATAAAACAAGAGTTTCAAATTAGCTCAGATACCGTTCCATAAACCCAATATGTAATAGACAAGACCTACTCCTTGCTCAGAGAACTGGACTCAACACGCCTGATTCAACGCACAAGAATATATCTGACTAGTAATAATCTTAAAACCTATGTATTGATATCTCTCTGTTAGTGTGTCAAGTGGGTGTAAAGCGGCATAAACACAGCCGTGAAAAGCAGCTAAACCCCATTATAAAAATAAATTACTTTTAAAAACACATGAAACAAAGACAGTGAAAGAGAGAGAAATTCTTACACAATTCGTTCAGGGGCTGTGATGCAACCTGGATTGACCATATCTAGACCCACAGCTGGATGAGACATAAGGGTGGACACTCTTGGGGCTGAGAGGTTTGGTGAGGTTGGGTGAGCAAACGCAGACCCTTTAAAGTAATACTGCGTGCTACCCATCGCATGGTTCCCAAATCTCCAGGTTCAAGGGCATCTTCCTACATCGAAAAAATGCATGAGAAACCCAGAAGATGGTACACCGTGTGATGGGGAAAGGTTTCTAAAACGCACCTCATTTCTCATCTCCTTGTTCTCGGGTTCGCAAATCCAGCCACTTTACTAGCAATCTCCCTACTTGGAGCATCAGCACCTTTAACCTCCTATTCCGTACAGGTTGCAATTTGTCCTGAGGATGAACGGGAAGACGGGGAACCAATGAGAGACTAGCTCTTGGTGTTGGGACAGGCACAGGTCACTCTATTTTCCCATCAGGAAGAAGAATTAACCACAGGCTCAGCCTGCCCCCCGGAACCAGAACAGGGCCTGAAGCCATCCTGCGCTTTTGCGGCCACCTCCCGAAAAAGCGAGTTGTAAAATGGAGCCTCAGGGCACTGCAATTCACAATCCTACAGAGTTATAAATGATAACTCTCGTCCACAAATATATTGAGGGAAGGCAAAGACGAGGAATTGAAATCAAGGCAGAATTGCAGGAAACAGATTTCAGGAGGTAGATTCGAATCGCCTTTAAAGCACATGAAAAGCGGCAAAACGTTGACAATGATGCCCTTGGCCAAAAAGGGCGTATGCGTTTTTTCCTGAATATATTCAGGAAAAAACGCATACGCCCTTTTTGGCCAACCAAGCAACCTGGAAAGGCAAATCAGCGCTACAAAGAAGTCTCGCTTCCCATCGGTCAAAAGGGCCATGCTGAAAAAAGTGTCAAAACCAGAAATGCAGGACAGGCCATGGAGAAATGGGAGCCTTGCTACACTGATGGGCGGGATGTAAATTGCCAACAGCCACTCTGGAGAAATGTACGGTGTGTCCTGAAACATCTAAAAAACACAGCTTAGAGAGCATAGGGCACTTCCACGCATGGGGGTATAAAGTGGGAAAATTAAAAATCAGCAAGACACAAGCACCCCAAAGTTTAGGGCTGCTCTGTTGACAAGGACCTCCACTTCATTCCACCTTAAATATCCCAAGAAAGCGAATAATGGATAAAAAATTTGAGGTCCTTATGTACAATGGAATACCACTCAGCCATGAAATCAATGTCATAAGGCTAGTAGCAGCATGATGAGTGGATTTAGGTACGACGATTCTAAGTGAAATAAGTCACACAGAAAAGGACACTTCTCATAAGGTGTCACTTATAGAGGGAATGTAAAAACCGTTACACTTGAACTGAATTACAAAACAGAACAGAGTCACACATGCAGAAAACACACTATGGCTGCTTAACGGGAAAGGTGAGGTGGGGTGATACATAAAACAAGAGTTTCAAATTAGCTCAGATACCGTTCCATAAACCCAATATGTAATAGACAAGACCTACTCCTTGCTCAGAGAACTGGACTCAACACGCCTGATTCAACGCACAAGAATATATCTGACTAGTAATAATCTTAAAACCTATGTATTGATATCTCTCTGTTAGTGTGTCAAGTGGGTGTAAAGCGGCATAAACACAGCCGTGAAAAGCAGCTAAACCCCATTATAAAAATAAATTACTTTTAAAAACACATGAAACAAAGACAGGGAAAGAGAGAGAAATTCTTACACAATTCGTTCAGGGGCTGTGATGCAACCTGGATTGACCATATCTAGACCCACAGCTGGATGAGACATAAGGGTGGACACTCTTGGGGCTGAGAGGTTTGGTGAGGTTGGGTGAGCAAACGCAGACCCTTTAAAGTAATACTGCGTGCTACCCATCGCATGGTTCCCAAATCTCCAGGTTCAAGGGCATCTTCCTACATCGAAAACTTGCATGAGAAGCCCAGAAGATGGTACACCGTGTGATGGGGAAAGGTTTCTAAAACGCACCTCATTTCTCATCTCCTTGTTCTCGGGTTCGCCATTCCAGCCACTTTATTAGCAATCTCCCTACTTGGAGCATCAGCACCTTTAACCTCCCGTTCCGTACAGGTTGCAATTTGTCCTGAGGATAAACGGGAAGACGGGGAACCAATGAGAGACTAGCTCTTGGTGTTGGGACAGGCACAGGTCACTCTGTTTTCCCATCAGGAAGAAGAATTAACCACAGGCTCAGCCTACCCCCCGGAACCAGAACAGGGCCTGAAGCCATCCTGCGCTTTTGCGGCCACCTCCCGAAAAAGCGAGTTGTAAAATGGAGCTTCAGGGCACTGCAATTCACAATCCTACAGAGTTATAAATGATAACTCTCGTCCACAAATATATTGAGGGAAGGCAAAGACGAGGAATTGAAATCAAGGCAGAATTGCAGGAAACAGATTTCAGGAGGTAGATTCGAATCGCCTTTAATGCACATGAAAAGCGGCAAAACGTTGACAATGATGCCCTTGGCCAAAAAGGGCGTATGCGTTTTTTCCTGAATATATTCAGGAAAAAACGCATACGCCCTTTTTGGCCAACCAAGCAACCTGGAAAGGCAAATCAGCGCTACAAAGAAGTCTCGCTTCCCATCGCTCAAAAGGGCCATGCTGAAAAAAGTGTCAAAACCAGAAATGCAGGACAGGCCATGGAGAAATGGGAGCCTTGCTACACTGATGGGCGGGATGTAAATTGCCAACAGCCACTCTGGAGAAGTGTACGGTGTGTCCTGAAACATCTAAAAAACACAGCTTAGAGAGCATAGGGCACTTCCCCGCATGGGGGTATAAAGTGGGAAAATTAAAAATCAGCAAGACACAAGCACCCCAAAGTTTAGGGCTGCTCTGTTGACAAGGACCTCCACTTCATTCCACCTTAAATATCCCAGGAAAGCGAAAAATGGATAAAAAATTTGAGGTCCTTATGTACAATGGTATACCAATCAGCCATGAAATCAATGTCATAAGGCTAGTAGCAGCATGATGAGTGGATTTAGGTACGACGATTCTAAGTGAAATAAGTCACACAGAAAAGGACACTTCTCATAAGGTGTCACTTATAGAGGGAATGTAAAAACCGTTACACTTGAACTGAATTACAAAACAGAACAGAGTCACACATGCGGAAAACACACTATGGCTGCTTAACGGGAAAGGTGAGGTGGGGTGATGCATAAAACATGAGTTTCAAATTAGCTCAGATACCGTTCCATAAACCCAATATGTAATAGACAAGACCTACTCCTTGCTCAGAGAACTGGACTCAACACGCCCGATTCAACGCACAAGAATATATCTGACTAGTAATAATCTTAAAACCTATGTATTGATATCTCTCTGTTAGTCTGTCAAGTGGGTTTAAAGCGGCATAAACACAGCCGTGAAAAGCAGCTAAACCCCATTATAAAAATAAATTACTTTTAAAAACCCATGAAACAAAGACATTGAAAGAGAGAGAAATTCTTACACAATTCGTTCAGGGGCTGTGATGCAACCTGGATTGACCATATCTAGACCCACAGCTGGATGAGACATAAGGGTGGACACTCTTGGGGCTGAGAGGTTTGGTGAGGTTGGGTGAGCAAACGCAGACCCTTTAAAGTAATACTGCGTGCTACCCATCGCATGGTTCCCAAATCTCCAGGTTCAAGGGCATCTTCCTACATCGAAAACTTGCATGAGAAGCCCAGAAGATGGTACACCGTGTGATGGGGAAAGGTTTCTAAAACGCACCTCATTTCTCATCTCCTTGTTCTCGGGTTCGCCATTCCAGCCACTTTATTAGCAATCTCCCTACTTGGAGCATCAGCACCTTTAACCTCCCGTTCCGTACAGGTTGCAATTTGTCCTGAGGATAAACGGGAAGACGGGGAACCAATGAGAGACTAGCTCTTGGTGTTGGGACAGGCACAGGTCACTCTATTTTCCCATCAGGAAGAAGAATTAACCACAGGCTCAGCCTACCCCCCGGAACCAGAACAGGGCCTGAAGCCATCCTGCGCTTTTGCGGCCACCTCCCGAAAAAGCGAGTTGTAAAATGGAGCTTCAGGGCACTGCAATTCACAATCCTACAGAGTTATAAATGATAACTCTCGTCCACAAATATATTGAGGGAAGGCAAAGACGAGGAATTGAAATCAAGGCAGAATTGCAGGAAACAGATTTCAGGAGGTAGATTCGAATCGCCTTTAATGCACATGAAAAGCGGCAAAACGTTGACAATGATGCCCTTGGCCAAAAAGGGCGTATGCGTTTTTTCCTGAATATATTCAGGAAAAAACGCATACGCCCTTTTTGGCCAACCAAGCAACCTGGAAAGGCAAATCAGCGCTACAAAGAAGTCTCGCTTCCCATCGGTCAAAAGGGCCATGCTGAAAAAAGTGTCAAAACCAGAAATGCAGGACAGGCCATGGAGAAATGGGAGCCTTGCTACACTGGTGGGCGGGATGTAAATTGCCAACAGCCACTCTCGAGAAGTGTACGGTGTGTCCTGAAACATCTAAAAAACACAACTTAGAGAGCATAGGGCACTTCCACCCATGGGGGAATAAAGTGGGAAAATTAAAAATCATCAAGACACAAGCACCCCAAAGTTTAGGGCTGCTCTGTTGACAAGGACCTCCACTTCATTCCACCTTAAATATCCCAGGACAGCGAAAAATGAATAAAATATTTGAGGTCCTTATGTACAATGGAATACCACTCAGCCATGAAATCAATGTCATAAGGCTAGTAGCAGCATGATGAGTGGATTTAGGTATGACGATTCTAAGTGAAATAAGTCACACAGAAAAGGACACTTCTCATAAGGTGTCACTTAGAGAGGCAATGTAAAAACCGTTACACTTGAACTGAATTACAAAACAGAACAGAGTCACACATGCAGAAAACACACTATGGCTGCTTAACGGGAAACGTGAGGTGGGGTGATGCATAAAACAATAGTTTCAAATTAGCTCAGATACCGTTCCATAAACCCAATATGTAATAGACAAGACCTACTCCTTGCTCAGAGAACTGGACTCAACACGCCTGATTTAACGCACAAGAATATATCTGACTAGTAATAATCTTAAAACCTATGTATTGATATCTCTCTGTTAGTGTGTCAAGTGGGTGTAAAGCGGCATAAACACAGCCGTGAAAAGCAGCTAAACCCCATTATAAAAATAAATTACTTTTAAAAACACATGAAACAAAGACAGTGAAAGAGAGAGAAATTCTTACACAATTCGTTCAGGGGCTGTGATGCAACCTGGATTGACCATATCTAGACCCACAGCTGGATGAGACATAAGGGTGGACACTCTTGGGGCTGAGAGGTTTGGTGAGGTTGGGTGAGCAAACGCAGACCCTTTAAAGTAATACTGCGTGCTACCCATCGCATGGTTCCCAAATCTCCAGGTTCAAGGGCATCTTCCTACATCGAAAACTTGCATGAGAAGCCCAGAAGATGGTACACCGTGTGATGGGGAAAGGTTTCTAAAACGCACCTCATTTCTCATCTCCTTGTTCTCGGGTTCGCCATTCCAGCCACTTTATTAGCAATCTCCCTACTTGGAGCATCAGCACCTTTAACCTCCCGTTCCGTACAGGTTGCAATTTGTCCTGAGGATAAACGGGAAGACGGGGAACCAATGAGAGACTAGCTCTTGGTGTTGGGACAGGCACAGGTCACTCTATTTTCCCATCAGGAAGAAGAATTAACCACAGGCTCAGCCTACCCCCCGGAACCAGAACAGGGCCTGAAGCCATCCTGCGCTTTTGCGGCCACCTCCCGAAAAAGCGAGTTGTAAAATGGAGCTTCAGGGCACTGCAATTCACAATCCTACAGAGTTATAAATGATAACTCTCGTCCACAAATATATTGAGGGAAGGCAAAGACGAGGAATTGAAATCAAGGCAGAATTGCAGGAAACAGATTTCAGGAGGTAGATTCGAATCGCCTTTAATGCACATGAAAAGCGGCAAAACGTTGACAATGATGCCCTTGGCCAAAAAGGGCGTATGCGTTTTTTCCTGAATATATTCAGGAAAAAACGCATACGCCCTTTTTGGCCAACCAAGCAACCTGGAAAGGCAAATCAGCGCTACAAAGAAGTCTCGCTTCCCATCGCTCAAAAGGGCCATGCTGAAAAAAGTGTCAAAACCAGAAATGCAGGACAGGCCATGGAGAAATGGGAGCCTTGCTACACTGATGGGCGGGATGTAAATTGCCAACAGCCACTCTGGAGAAGTGTACGGTGTGTCCTGAAACATCTAAAAAACACAGCTTAGAGAGCATAGGGCACTTCCCCGCATGGGGGTATAAAGTGGGAAAATTAAAAATCAGCAAGACACAAGCACCCCAAAGTTTAGGGCTGCTCTGTTGACAAGGACCTCCACTTCATTCCACCTTAAATATCCCAGGAAAGCGAAAAATGGATAAAAAATTTGAGGTCCTTATGTACAATGGTATACCAATCAGCCATGAAATCAATGTCATAAGGCTAGTAGCAGCATGATGAGTGGATTTAGGTACGACGATTCTAAGTGAAATAAGTCACACAGAAAAGGACACTTCTCATAAGGTGTCACTTATAGAGGGAATGTAAAAACCGTTACACTTGAACTGAATTACAAAACAGAACAGAGTCACACATGCGGAAAACACACTATGGCTGCTTAACGGGAAAGGTGAGGTGGGGTGATGCATAAAACATGAGTTTCAAATTAGCTCAGATACCGTTCCATAAACCCAATATGTAATAGACAAGACCTACTCCTTGCTCAGAGAACTGGACTCAACACGCCCGATTCAACGCACAAGAATATATCTGACTAGTAATAATCTTAAAACCTATGTATTGATATCTCTCTGTTAGTCTGTCAAGTGGGTTTAAAGCGGCATAAACACAGCCCTGAAAAGCAGCTAAACCCCATTATAAAAATAAATTACTTTTAAAAACCCATGAAACAAAGACATTGAAAGAGAGAGAAATTCTTACACAATTCGTTCAGGGGCTGTGATGCAACCTGGATTGACCATATCTAGACCCACAGCTGGATGAGACATAAGGGTGGACACTCTTGGGGCTGAGAGGTTTGGTGAGGTTGGGTGAGCAAACGCAGACCCTTTAAAGTAATACTGCGTGCTACCCATCGCATGGTTCCCAAATCTCCAGGTTCAAGGGCATCTTCCTACATCGAAAACTTGCATGAGAAGCCCAGAAGATGGTACATCGTGTGATGGGGAAAGGTTTCTAAAACGCACCTCATTTCTCATCTCCTTGTTCTCGGGTTCGCCATTCCAGCCACTTTATTAGCAATCTCCCTACTTGGAGCATCAGCACCTTTAACCTCCCGTTCCGTACAGGTTGCAATTTGTCCTGAGGATAAACGGGAAGACGGGGAACCAATGAGAGACTAGCTCTTGGTGTTGGGACAGGCACAGGTCACTCTATTTTCCCATCAGGAAGAAGAATTAACCACAGGCTCAGCCTACCCCCCGGAACCAGAACAGGGCCTGAAGCCATCCTGCGCTTTTGCGGCCACCTCCCGAAAAAGCGAGTTGTAAAATGGAGCTTCAGGGCACTGCAATTCACAATCCTACAGAGTTATAAATGATAACTCTCGTCCACAAATATATTGAGGGAAGGCAAAGACGAGGAATTGAAATCAAGGCAGAATTGCAGGAAACAGATTTCAGGAGGTAGATTCGAATCGCCTTTAATGCACATGAAAAGCGGCAAAACGTTGACAATGATGCCCTTGGCCAAAAAGGGCGTATGCGTTTTTTCCTGAATATATTCAGGAAAAAACGCATACGCCCTTTTTGGCCAACCAAGCAACCTGGAAAGGCAAATCAGCGCTACAAAGAAGTCTCGCTTCCCATCGCTCAAAAGGGCCATGCTGAAAAAAGTGTCAAAACCAGAAATGCAGGACAGGCCATGGAGAAATGGGAGCCTTGCTACACTGATGGGCGGGATGTAAATTGCCAACAGCCACTCTGGAGAAGTGTACGGTGTGTCCTGAAACATCTAAAAAACACAGCTTAGAGAGCATAGGGCACTTCCCCGCATGGGGGTATAAAGTGGGAAAATTAAAAATCAGCAAGACACAAGCACCCCAAAGTTTAGGGCTGCTCTGTTGACAAGGACCTCCACTTCATTCCACCTTAAATATCCCAGGAAAGCCAAAAATGGATAAAAAATTTGAGGTCCTTATGTACAATGGAATACCACTCAGCCATGAAATCAATGTCATAAGGCTAGTAGCAGCATGATGAGTGGATTTAGGTACGACGATTCTAAGTGAAATAAGTCACACAGAAAAGGACACTTCTCATAAGGTGTCACTTATAGAGGGAATGTAAAAACCGTTACACTTGAACTGAATTACAAAACAGAACAGAGTCACACATGCAGAAAACACACTATGGCTGCTTTACGGGAAAGGTGAGGTGGGGTGATACATAAAACAAGAGTTTCAAATTAGCTCAGATACCGTTCCATAAACCCAATATGTAATAGACAAGACCTACTCCTTGCTCAGAGAACTGGACTCAACACGCCTGATTCAACGCACAAGAATATATCTGACTAGTAATAATCTTAAAACCTATGTATTGATATCTCTCTGTTAGTGTGTCAAGTGGGTGTAAAGCGGCATAAACACAGCCGTGAAAAGCAGCTAAACCCCATTATAAAAATAAATTACTTTTAAAAACACATGAAACAAAGACAGTGAAAGAGAGAGAAATTCTTACACAATTCGTTCAGGGGCTGTGATGCAACCTGGATTGACCATATCTAGACCCAAAGCTGGATGAGACATAAGGGTGGACACTCTTGGGGCTGAGAGGTTTGGTGAGGTTGGGTGAGCAAACGCAGACCCTTTAAAGTAATACTGCGTGCTACCCATCGCATGGTTCCCAAATCTCCAGGTTCAAGGGCATCTTCCTACATCGAAAACTTGCATGAGAAGCCCAGAAGATGGTACACCGTGTGATGGGGAAAGGTTTCTAAAACGCACCTCATTTCTCATCTCCTTGTTCTCGGGTTCGCCATTCCAGCCACTTTATTAGCAATCTCCCTACTTGGAGCATCAGCACCTTTAACCTCCCGTTCCGTACAGGTTGCAATTTGTCCTGAGGATAAACGGGAAGACGGGGAACCAATGAGAGACTAGCTCTTGGTGTTGGGACAGGCACAGGTCACTCTATTTTCCCATCAGGAAGAAGAATTAACCACAGGCTCAGCCTACCCCCCGGAACCAGAACAGGGCCTGAAGCCATCCTGCGCTTTTGCGGCCACCTCCCGAAAAAGCGAGTTGTAAAATGGAGCTTCAGGGCACTGCAATTCACAATCCTACAGAGTTATAAATGATAACTCTCGTCCACAAATATATTGAGGGAAGGCAAAGACGAGGAATTGAAATCAAGGCAGAATTGCAGGAAACAGATTTCAGGAGGTAGATTCGAATCGCCTTTAATGCACATGAAAAGCGGCAAAACGTTGACAATGATGCCCTTGGCCAAAAAGGGCGTATGCGTTTTTTCCTGAATATATTCAGGAAAAAACGCATACGCCCTTTTTGGCCAACCAAGCAACCTGGAAAGGCAAATCAGCGCTACAAAGAAGTCTCGCTTCCCATCGCTCAAAAGGGCCATGCTGAAAAAAGTGTCAAAACCAGAAATGCAGGACAGGCCATGGAGAAATGGGAGCCTTGCTACACTGATGGGCGGGATGTAAATTGCCAACAGCCACTCTGGAGAAGTGTACGGTGTGTCCTGAAACATCTAAAAAACACAGCTTAGAGAGCATAGGGCACTTCCCCGCATGGGGGTATAAAGTGGGAAAATTAAAAATCAGCAAGACACAAGCACCCCAAAGTTTAGGGCTGCTCTGTTGACAAGGACCTCCACTTCATTCCACCTTAAATATCCCAGGAAAGCGAAAAATGGATAAAAAATTTGAGGTCCTTATGTACAATGGTATACCAATCAGCCATGAAATCAATGTCATAAGGCTAGTAGCAGCATGATGAGTGGATTTAGGTACGACGATTCTAAGTGAAATAAGTCACACAGAAAAGGACACTTCTCATAAGGTGTCACTTATAGAGGGAATGTAAAAACCGTTACACTTGAACTGAATTACAAAACAGAACAGAGTCACACATGCGGAAAACACACTATGGCTGCTTAACGGGAAAGGTGAGGTGGGGTGATGCATAAAACATGAGTTTCAAATTAGCTCAGATACCGTTCCATAAACCCAATATGTAATAGACAAGACCTACTCCTTGCTCAGAGAACTGGACTCAACACGCCCGATTCAACGCACAAGAATATATCTGACTAGTAATAATCTTAAAACCTATGTATTGATATCTCTCTGTTAGTCTGTCAAGTGGGTTTAAAGCGGCATAAACACAGCCGTGAAAAGCAGCTAAACCCCATTATAAAAATAAATTACTTTTAAAAACCCATGAAACAAAGACATTGAAAGAGAGAGAAATTCTTACACAATTCGTTCAGGGGCTGTGATGCAACCTGGATTGACCATATCTAGACCCACAGCTGGATGAGACATAAGGGTGGACACTCTTGGGGCTGAGAGGTTTGGTGAGGTTGGGTGAGCAAACGCAGACCCTTTAAAGTAATACTGCGTGCTACCCATCGCATGGTTCCCAAATCTCCAGGTTCAAGGGCATCTTCCTACATCGAAAACATGCATGAGAAACCCAGAAGATGGTACACCGTGTGATGGGGAAAGGTTTCTAAAACGCACCTCATTTCTCATCTCCTTGTTCTCGGGTTCGCCATTACAGCCACTTTACTAGAAATCTCCCTACTTGGAGCATCAGCACCTTTAACCTCCTGTTCCGTACAGGTTGCAATTTGTCCTGAGGATGAACGGGAAGACGGGGAACCAATGAGAGACTAGCTCTTGGTGTTGGGACAGGCACAGGTCACTCTATTTTACCATCAGGAAGAAGAATTAACCACAGGCTCAGCCTGCCCCCCGGAACCAGAACAGGGCCTGAAGCCATCCTGCGCTTTTGCGGCCACCTCCCGAAAAAGCGAGTTGTAAAATGGAGCTTCAGGGCACTGCAATTCACAATCCTACAGAGTTATAAATGATAACTCTCGTCCACAAATATATTGAGGGAAGGCAAAGACGAGGAATTGAAATCAAGGCAGAATTGCAGGAAACAGATTTCAGGAGGTAGATTCGAATCGCCTTTAATGCACATGAAAAGCGGCAAAACGTTGACAATGATGCCCTTGGCCAAAAAGGGCGTATGCGTTTTTTCCTGAATATATTCAGGAAAAAACGCATACGCCCTTTCTGGCCAACCAAGCAACCTGGAAAGGCAAATCAGCGCTACAAAGAAGTCTCGCTTCCCATCGGTCAAAAGGGCCATGCTGAAAAAAGTGTCAAAACCAGAAATGCAGGACAGGCCATGGAGAAATGGGAGCCTTGCTACACTGATGGGCGGGATGTAAATTGCCAACAGCCACTCTCGAGAAGTGCACGGTGTGTCCTGAAACATCTAAAAAACAAAACTTAGAGAGCATAGGGCACTTCCACGCATGGGGGTATAAAGTGGGAAAATTAAAAATCAGCAAGACACAAGCACCCCAAAGTTTAGGGCTGCTCTGTTGACAAGGACCTCCACTTCATTCCACCTTAAATATCCCAGGAAAGCCAAAAATGGATAAAAAATTTGAGGTCCTTATGTACAATGGAATACCACTCAGCCATGAAATCAATGTCATAAGGCTAGTAGCAGCATGATGAGTGGATTTAGGTACGACGATTCTAAGTGAAATAAGTCACACAGAAAAGGACACTTCTCATAAGGTGTCACTTATAGAGGGAATGTAAAAACCGTTACACTTGAACTGAATTACAAAACAGAACAGAGTCACACATGCAGAAAACACACTATGGCTGCTTAACGGGAAAGGTGAGGTGGGGTGATACATAAAACAAGAGCTTCAAATTAGCTCAGATACCGTTCCATAAACCCAATATGTAATACACAAGACCTACTCCTTGCTCAGAGAACTGGACTCAACACGCCCGATTCACCGCACAAGAATATATCTGACTAGTAATAATCTTAAAACCTATGTATTGATATCTCTCTGTTAGTGTGTCAAGTGGGTGTAAAGCGGCATAAACACAGCCGTGAAAAGCAGCTAAACCCCATTATAAAAATAAATTACTTTTAAAAACCCATGAAACAAAGACAGGGAAAGAGAGAGAAATTCTTACACAATTCGTTCCGGGGCTGTGATGCAACCTGGATTGACCATATCTAGACCCACAGCTGGATGAGACATAAGGGTGGACACTCTTGGGGCTGAGAGGTTTGGTGAGGTTGGGTGAGCAAACGCAGACCCTTTAAAGTAATACTGCGTGCTACCCATCGCATGGGTCCCAAATCTCCAGGTTCAAGGGCATCTTCCTACACCGAAAACATGCATGAGAAACCCAGAAGATGGTACACCGTGTGATGGGGAAAGGTTTCTAAAACGCACCTCATTTCTCATCTCCTTGTGCTCGGGTTAGCCATTCCAGCCACTTTACTAGCAATCTCCCTACTTGGAGCATCAGCACCTTTAACCTCCTGTTCCGTACAGGTTGCAATTTGTCCTGAGGATGAACGGGAAGACGGGGAACCAATGAGAGACTAGCTCTTGGTGTTGGGACAGGCACAGGTCACTCTATTTTCCCATCAGGAAGAAGAATTAACCACAGGCTCAGCCTGCCCCCCGGAACCAGAACAGGGCCTGAAGCCATCCTGCGCTTTTGCGGCCAGCTCCCAAAAACGCGACTTGTAAAATGGAGCTTCAGGGCACTGCAATTCACAAACCTGCAGAGTTATAAATGATAACTCTCGTCCAGAAATATATTGAGGGAAGGCAAAGAGGAGGATTTGAAATCAAGGCAGAATTGCAGGAAACAGATTTCAGGAGGTAGATTCGAATCGCCTTTAAAGCACATGAAAAGCGGCAAAACGTTGACAATGATGCCCTTGGCCAAAAAGGGCGTATGCGTTTTTTCCTGAATATATTCAGGAAAAAACGCATACGCCCTTTTTGGCCAACCAAGCAACCTGGAAAGGCAAATCAGCGCTACAAAGAAGTCTCGCTTCCCATCGGTCAAAAGGGCCATGCTGAAAAAAGTGTCAAAACCAGAAATGCAGGACAGGCCATGGAGAAATGGGAGCCTTGCTACACTGATGGGCGGGATGTAAATCGCCAACAGCCACTCTGGAGAAGTGTACGGTGTGTCCTGAAACATCTAAAAAACACAGCTTAGAGAGCATAGGGCACTTCCACGCATGGGGCGATAAAGTGGGAAAATTGAAAATCAGCAAGACACAAGCACCCCAAAGTTTAGGGCTGCTCTGTTGACAAGGACCTCCACTTCATTCCACCTTAAATATCCCAAGAAAGCGAAAAATGGATCAAAAAGTTGTGGTCCTTATGTACAATGGAATATCACTCAGCCATGAAATCTATGTCATAAGGCTAGTAGCAGCATGATGAGTGGATTTAGGTAAGACGATTCTAAGTGAAATAAGTCACACAGAAAAGGACACTTCTCATAAGGTGTCACTTATAGAGGGAATGTAAAAACCGTTACACTTGAACTGAATTACAAAACAGAACAGAGTCACACATGCAGAAAACACACTATGGCTGCTTAACGGGAAAGGTGAGGTGGGGTGATACATAAAACAAGAGCTTCAAATTAGCTCAGATACCGTTCCATAAACCCAATATGTAATACACAAGACCTACTCCTTGCTCAGAGAACTGGACTCAACACGCCCGATTCACCGCACAAGAATATATCTGACTAGTAATAATCTTAAAACCTATGTATTGATATCTCTCTGTTAGTGTGTCAAGTGGGTGTAAAGCGGCATAAACACAGCCGTGAAAAGCAGCTAAACCCCATTATAAAAATAAATTACTTTTAAAAACCCATGAAACAAAGACAGGGAAAGAGAGAGAAATTCTTACACAATTCGTTCCGGGGCTGTGATGCAACCTGGATTGACCATATCTAGACCCACAGCTGGATGAGACATAAGGGTGGACACTCTTGGGGCTGAGAGGTTTGGTGAGGTTGGGTGAGCAAACGCAGACCCTTTAAAGTAATACTGCGTGCTACCCATCGCATGGGTCCCAAATCTCCAGGTTCAAGGGCATCTTCCTACACCGAAAACATGCATGAGAAACCCAGAAGATGGTACACCGTGTGATGGGGAAAGGTTTCTAAAACGCACCTCATTTCTCATCTCCTTGTGCTCGGGTTAGCCATTCCAGCCACTTTACTAGCAATCTCCCTACTTGGAGCATCAGCACCTTTAACCTCCTGTTCCGTACAGGTTGCAATTTGTCCTGAGGATGAACGGGAAGACGGGGAACCAATGAGAGACTAGCTCTTGGTGTTGGGACAGGCACAGGTCACTCTATTTTCCCATCAGGAAGAAGAATTAACCACAGGCTCAGCCTGCCCCCCGGAACCAGAACAGGGCCTGAAGCCATCCTGCGCTTTTGCGGCCAGCTCCCAAAAACGCGACTTGTAAAATGGAGCTTCAGGGCACTGCAATTCACAAACCTGCAGAGTTATAAATGATAACTCTCGTCCAGAAATATATTGAGGGAAGGCAAAGAGGAGGATTTGAAATCAAGGCAGAATTGCAGGAAACAGATTTCAGGAGGTAGATTCGAATCGCCTTTAAAGCACATGAAAAGCGGCAAAACGTTGACAATGATGCCCTTGGCCAAAAAGGGCTTATGCGTTTTTTCCTGAATATATTCAGGAAAAAACGCATACGCCCTTTTTGGCCAACCAAGCAACCTGGAAAGGCAAATCAGCGCTACAAAGAAGTCTCGCTTCCCATCGGTCAAAAGGGCCATGCTGAAAAAAGTGTCAAAACCAGAAATGCAGGACAGGCCATGGAGAAATGGGAGCCTTGCTACACTGATGGGCGGGATGTAAATTGCCAACAGCCACTCTGGAGAAGTGTACGGTGTGTCCTGAAACATCTAAAAAACACAGCTTAGAGAGCATAGGGCACTTCCACGCATGGGGGGATAAAGTGGGAAAATTGAAAATCAGCAAGACACAAGCACCCCAAAGTTTAGGGCTGCTCTGTTGACAAGGACCTCCACTTCATTCCACCTTAAATATCCCAGGAAAGCGAAAAATGGATCAAAAAGTTGTGGTCCTTATGTACAATGGAATAACACTCAGCCATGAAATCAATGTCATAAGGCTAGTAGCAGCATGATGAGTGGATTTAGGTAAGACGATTCTAAGTGAAATAAGTCACACAGAAAAGGACACTTCTCATAAGGTGTCACTTATAGAGGGAATGTAAAAACCGTTACACTTGAACTGAATTACAAAACAGAACAGAGTCACACATGCAGAAAACACACTATGGCTGCTTAACGGGAAAGGTGAGGTGGGGTGATACATAAAACAAGAGTTTCAAATTAGCTCAGATACCGTTCCATAAACCCAATATGTAATAGACAAGACCTACTCCTTGCTCAGAGAACTGGACTCAACACGCCCGATTCACCGCACAAGAATATATCTGACTAGTAATAATCTTAAAACCTATGTATTGATATCTCTCTGTTAGTGTGTCAAGTGGGTGTAAAGCGGCATAAACACAGCCGTGAAAAGCAGCTAAACCCCATTATAAAAATAAATTACTTTTAAAAACCCATGAAACAAAGACAGGGAAAGAGAGAGAAATTCTTACACAATTCGTTCAGGGGCTGTGATGCAACCTGGATTGACCATATCTAGACCCACAGCTGGATGAGACATAAGGGTGGACACTCTTGGGGCTGAGAGGTTTGGTGAGGTTGGGTGAGCAAACGCAGACCCTTTAAAGTAATACTGCGTGCTACCCATCGCATGGGTCCCAAATCTCCAGGTTCAAGGGCATCTTCCTACACCGAAAACATGCATGAGAAACCCAGAAGATGGTACACCGTGTGATGGGGAAAGGTTTCTAAAACGCACCTCATTTCTCATCTCCTTGTGCTCGGGTTCGCCATTCCAGCCACTTTACTAGCAATCTCCCTACTTGGAGCATCAGCACCTTTAACCTCCTGTTCCGTACAGGTTGCAATTTGTCCTGAGGATGAACGGGAAGACGGGGAACCAATGAGAGACTAGCTCTTGGTGTTGGGACAGGCACAGGTCACTCTATTTTCCCATCAGGAAGAAGAATTAACCACAGGTTCAGCCTGCCCCCCGGAACCAGAACAGGGCCTGAAGCCATCCTGCGCTTTTGCGGCCAGCTCCCAAAAAAGCGACTTGTAAAATGGAGCTTCAGGGCAATGCAATTCACAAACCTGCAGAGTTATAAATGATAACTCTCGTCCACAAATATATTGAGGGAAGGCAAACAAGAGGATTTGAAATCAAGGCAGAATTGCAGGAAACAGATTTCAGGAGGTAGATTCGAATCGCCTTTAAAGCACATGAAAAGTGGCAAAACGTTGACAATGATGCCCTTGGCCAAAAAGGGCGTATGCGTTTTTTCCTGAATATATTCAGGAAAAAACGCATACGCCCTTTTTGGCCAACCAAGCAACCTGGAAAGGCAAATCAGCGCTACAAAGAAGTCTCGCTTCCCATCGGTCAAAAGGGCCATGCTGAAAAAAGTGTCAAAACCAGAAATGCAGGACAGGCCATGGAGAAATGGGAGCCTTGCTACACTGATGGGCGGGATGTAAATCGCCAACAGCCACTCTGGAGAAGTGTACGGTGTGTCCTGAAACATCTAAAAAACACAGCTTAGAGAGCATAGGGCACTTCCACGCATGGGGCGATAAAGTTTGAAAATTGAAAATCAGCAAGACACAAGCACCCCAAAGTTTAGGGCTGCTCTGTTGACAAGGACCTCCACTTCATTCCACCTTAAATATCCCAAGAAAGCGAAAAATGGATCAAAAAGTTGTGGTCCTTATGTACAATGGAATATCACTCAGCCATGAAATCTATGTCATAAGGCTAGTAGCAGCATGATGAGTGGATTTAGGTAAGACGATTCTAAGTGAAATAAGTCACACAGAAAAGGACACTTCTCATAAGGTGTCACTTATAGAGGGAATGTAAAAACCGTTACACTTGAACTGAATTACAAAACAGAACAGAGTCACACATGCAGAAAACACACTATGGCTGCTTAACGGGAAAGGTGAGGTGGGGTGATACATAAAACAAGAGCTTCAAATTAGCTCAGATACCGTTCCATAAACCCAATATGTAATACACAAGACCTACTCCTTGCTCAGAGAACTGGACTCAACACGCCCGATTCACCGCACAAGAATATATCTGACTAGTAATAATCTTAAAACCTATGTATTGATATCTCTCTGTTAGTGTGTCAAGTGGGTGTAAAGCGGCATAAACACAGCCGTGAAAAGCAGCTAAACCCCATTATAAAAATAAATTACTTTTAAAAACCCATGAAACAAAGACAGGGAAAGAGAGAGAAATTCTTACACAATTCGTTCCGGGGCTGTGATGCAACCTGGATTGACCATATCTAGACCCACAGCTGGATGAGACATAAGGGTGGACACTCTTGGGGCTGAGAGGTTTGGTGAGGTTGGGTGAGCAAACGCAGACCCTTTAAAGTAATACTGCGTGCTACCCATCGCATGGGTCCCAAATCTCCAGGTTCAAGGGCATCTTCCTACACCGAAAACATGCATGAGAAACCCAGAAGATGGTACACCGTGTGATGGGGAAAGGTTTCTAAAACGCACCTCATTTCTCATCTCCTTGTGCTCGGGTTAGCCATTCCAGCCACTTTACTAGCAATCTCCCTACTTGGAGCATCAGCACCTTTAACCTCCTGTTCCGTACAGGTTGCAATTTGTCCTGAGGATGAACGGGAAGACGGGGAACCAATGAGAGACTAGCTCTTGGTGTTGGGACAGGCACAGGTCACTCTATTTTCCCATCAGGAAGAAGAATTAACCACAGGCTCAGCCTGCCCCCCGGAACCAGAACAGGGCCTGAAGCCATCCTGCGCTTTTGCGGCCAGCTCCCAAAAAAGCGACTTGTAAAATGGAGCTTCAGGGCACTGCAATTCACAAACCTGCAGAGTTATAAATGATAACTCTCGTCCACAAATATATTGAGGGAAGGCAAAGAAGAGGATTTGAAATCAAGGCAGAATTGCAGGAAACAGATTTCAGGAGGTAGATTCGAATCGCCTTTAAAGCACATGAAAAGCGGCAAAACGTTGACAATGATGCCCTTGGCCAAAAAGGACGTATGCGTTTTTTCCTGAATATATTCAGGAAAAAACGCATACGCCCTTTTTGGCCAACCAAGCAACCTGGAAAGGCAAATCAGCGCTACAAAGAAGTCTCGCTTCCCATCGGTCAAAAGGGCCATGCTGAAAAAAGTGTCAAAACCAGAAATGCAGGACAGTCCATGGAGAAATGGGACCCTTGCTACACTGATAGGTGGGATGTAAATTGCCAACAGCCACTCTGGAGAAGTGTACGGTGTGTCCTGAAACATCTAAAAAACACAGCTTAGAGAGCATAGGGCACTTCCACGCATGGGGGGGATAAAGTGGGAAAATTGAAAATCAGCAAGACACAAGCACCCCAAAGTTTAGGGCTGCTCTGTTGACAAGGACCTCCACTTCATTCCACCTTAAATATCCCAGGAAAGCGAAAAATGGATCAAAAAGTTGTGGTCCTTATGTACAATGGAATATCACTCAGCCATGAAATCAATGTCATAAGGCTAGTAGCAGCATGATGAGTGGATTTAGGTAAGACGATTCTAAGTGAAATAAGTCACACAGAAAAGGACACTTCTCATAAGGTGTCACTTATAGAGGGAATGTAAAAACCGTTACACTTGAACTGAATTACAAAACAGAACAGAGTCACACATGCAGAAAACACACTATGGCTGCTTAACGGGAAAGGTGAGGTGGGGTGATACATAAAACAAGAGCTTCAAATTAGCTCAGATACCGTTCCATAAACCCAATATGTAATACACAAGACCTACTCCTTGCTCAGAGAACTGGACTCAACACGCCCGATTCACCGCACAAGAATATATCTGACTAGTAATAATCTTAAAACCTATGTATTGATATCTCTCTGTTAGTGTGTCAAGTGGGTGTAAAGCGGCATAAACACAGCCGTGAAAAGCAGCTAAACCCCATTATAAAAATAAATTACTTTTAAAAACCCATGAAACAAAGATAGGGAAAGAGAGAGAAATTCTTACACAATTCGTTCAGGGGCTGTGATGCAACCTGGATTGACCATTTCTAGACCCACAGCTGGATGAGACATAAGGGTGGACACTCTTGGGGCTGAGAGGTTTGGTGAGGTTGGGTGAGCAAATGCAGACCCTTTAAAGTAATACTGCGTGCTACCCATCGCATGGGTCCCAAATCTCCAGGTTCAAGGGCATCTTCCTACATTGAAAACATGCATGAGAAACCCAGAAGATGGTACACCGTGTGATGGGGAAAGGTTTCTAAAACGCACCTCATTTCTCATCTCCTTGTGCTCGGGTTCGCCATTCCAGCCACTTTACTAGCAATCTCCCTACTTGGAGCATCAGCACCTTTAACCTCCTGTTCCGTACAGGTTGCAATTTGTCCTGAGGATGAACGGGAAGACGGGGAACCAATGAGAGACTAGCTCTTGGTGTTGGGACAGGCACAGGTCACTCTATTTTCCCATCAGGAAGAAGAATTAACCACAGGCTCAGCCTGCCCCCCGGAACCAGAACAGGGCCTGAAGCCATCCTGCGCTTTTGCGGCCAGCTCCCAAAAACGCGACTTGTAAAATGGAGCTTCAGGGCACTGCAATTCACAAACCTGCAGAGTTATAAATGATAACTCTCGTCCACAAATATATTGAGGGAAGGCAAAGAAGAGGATTTGAAATCAAGGCAGAATTGCAGGAAACAGATTTCAGGAGGTAGATTCGAATCGCCTTTAAAGCACATGAAAAGCGGCAAAACGTTGACAATGATGCCCTTGGCCAAAAAGGGCTTATGCGTTTTTTCCTGAATATATTCAGGAAAAAACGCATAAGCCCTTTTTGGCCAACCAAGCAACCTGGAAAGGCAAATCAGCGCTACAAAGAAGTCTCGCTTCCCATCGGTCAAAAGGGCCATGCTGAAAAAAGTGTCAAAACCAGAAATGCAGGACAGGCCATGGAGAAATGGGAGCCTTGCTACACTGATGGGCGGGATGTAAATTGCCAACAGCCACTCTGGAGAAGTGTACGGTGTGTCCTGAAACATCTAAAAAACACAGCTTAGAGAGCATAGGGCACTTCCACGCATGGGGGGATAAAGTGGGAAAATTGAAAATCAGCAAGACACAAGCACCCCAAAGTTTAGGGCTGCTCTGTTGACAAGGACCTCCACTTCATTCCACCTTAAATATCCCAGGAAAGCGAAAAATGGATCAAAAAGTTGTGGTCCTTATGTACAATGGAATAACACTCAGCCATGAAATCAATGTCATAAGGCTAGTAGCAGCATGATGAGTGGATTTAGGTAAGACGATTCTAAGTGAAATAAGTCACACAGAAAAGGACACTTCTCATAAGGTGTCACTTATAGAGGGAATGTAAAAACCGTTACACTTGAACTGAATTACAAAACAGAACAGAGTCACACATGCAGAAAACACACTATGGCTGCTTAACGGGAAAGGTGAGGTGGGGTGATACATAAAACAAGAGTTTCAAATTAGCTCAGATACCGTTCCATAAACCCAATATGTAATAGACAAGACCTACTCCTTGCTCAGAGAACTGGACTCAACACGCCCGATTCACCGCACAAGAATATATCTGACTAGTAATAATCTTAAAACCTATGTATTGATATCTCTCTGTTAGTGTGTCAAGTGGGTGTAAAGCGGCATAAACACAGCCGTGAAAAGCAGCTAAACCCCATTATAAAAATAAATTACTTTTAAAAACCCATGAAACAAAGACAGGGAAAGAGAGAGAAATTCTTACACAATTCGTTCAGGGGCTGTGATGCAACCTGGATTGACCATATCTAGACCCACAGCTGGATGAGACATAAGGGTGGACACTCTTGGGGCTGAGAGGTTTGGTGAGGTTGGGTGAGCAAACGCAGACCCTTTAAAGTAATACTGCGTGCTACCCATCGCATGGGTCCCAAATCTCCAGGTTCAAGGGCATCTTCCTACACCGAAAACATGCATGAGAAACCCAGAAGATGGTACACCGTGTGATGGGGAAAGGTTTCTAAAACGCACCTCATTTCTCATCTCCTTGTGCTCGGGTTCGCCATTCCAGCCACTTTACTAGCAATCTCCCTACTTGGAGCATCAGCACCTTTAACCTCCTGTTCCGTACAGGTTGCAATTTGTCCTGAGGATGAACGGGAAGACGGGGAACCAATGAGAGACTAGCTCTTGGTGTTGGGACAGGCACAGGTCACTCTATTTTCCCATCAGGAAGAAGAATTAACCACAGGTTCAGCCTGCCCCCCGGAACCAGAACAGGGCCTGAAGCCATCCTGCGCTTTTGCGGCCAGCTCCCAAAAAAGCGACTTGTAAAATGGAGCTTCAGGGCAATGCAATTCACAAACCTGCAGAGTTATAAATGATAACTCTCGTCCACAAATATATTGAGGGAAGGCAAACAAGAGGATTTGAAATCAAGGCAGAATTGCAGGAAACAGATTTCAGGAGGTAGATTCGAATCGCCTTTAAAGCACATGAAAAGTGGCAAAACGTTGACAATGATGCCCTTGGCCAAAAAGGGCGTATGCGTTTTTTCCTGAATATATTCAGGAAAAAACGCATACGCCCTTTTTGGCCAACCAAGCAACCTGGAAAGGCAAATCAGCGCTACAAAGAAGTCTCGCTTCCCATCGGTCAAAAGGGCCATGCTGAAAAAAGTGTCAAAACCAGAAATGCAGGACAGGCCATGGAGAAATGGGAGCCTTGCTACACTGATGGGCGGGATGTAAATCGCCAACAGCCACTCTGGAGAAGTGTACGGTGTGTCCTGAAACATCTAAAAAACACAGCTTAGAGAGCATAGGGCACTTCCACGCATGGGGCGATAAAGTGGGAAAATTGAAAATCAGCAAGACACAAGCACCCCAAAGTTTAGGGCTGCTCTGTTGACAAGGACCTCCACTTCATTCCACCTTAAATATCCCAGGAAAGCGAAAAATGGATCAAAAAGTTGTGGTCCTTATGTACAATGGAATAACACTCAGCCATGAAATCAATGTCATAAGGCTAGTAGCAGCATGATGAGTGGATTTAGGTAAGACGATTCTAAGTGAAATAAGTCACACAGAAAAGGACACTTCTCATAAGGTGTCACTTATAGAGGGAATGTAAAAACCGTTACACTTGAACTGAATTACAAAACAGAACAGAGTCACACATGCAGAAAACACACTATGGCTGCTTAACGGGAAAGGTGAGGTGGGGTGATACATAAAACAAGAGTTTCAAATTAGCTCAGATACCGTTCCATAAACCCAATATGTAATAGACAAGACCTACTCCTTGCTCAGAGAACTGGACTCAACACGCCCGATTCACCGCACAAGAATATATCTGACTAGTAATAATCTTAAAACCTATGTATTGATATCTCTCTGTTAGTGTGTCAAGTGGGTGTAAAGCGGCATAAACACAGCCGTGAAAAGCAGCTAAACCCCATTATAAAAATAAATTACTTTTAAAAACCCATGAAACAAAGACAGGGAAAGAGAGAGAAATTCTTACACAATTCGTTCAGGGGCTGTGATGCAACCTGGATTGACCATATCTAGACCCACAGCTGGATGAGACATAAGGGTGGACACTCTTGGGGCTGAGAGGTTTGGTGAGGTTGGGTGAGCAAACGCAGACCCTTTAAAGTAATACTGCGTGCTACCCATCGCATGGGTCCCAAATCTCCAGGTTCAAGGGCATCTTCCTACACCGAAAACATGCATGAGAAACCCAGCAGATGGTACACCGTGTGATGGGGAAAGGTTTCTAAAACGCACCTCATTTCTCATCTCCTTGTGCTCGGGTTCGCCATTCCAGCCACTTTACTAGCAATCTCCCTACTTGGAGCATCAGCACCTTTAACCTCCTGTTCCGTACAGGTTGCAATTTGTCCTGAGGATGAACGGGAAGACGGGGAACCAATGAGAGACTAGCTCTTGGTGTTGGGACAGGCACAGGTCACTCTATTTTCCCATCAGGAAGAAGAATTAACCACAGGTTCAGCCTGCCCCCCGGAACCAGAACAGGGCCTGAAGCCATCCTGCGCTTTTGCGGCCAGCTCCCAAAAAAGCGACTTGTAAAATGGAGCTTCAGGGCAATGCAATTCACAAACCTGCAGAGTTATAAATGATAACTCTCGTCCACAAATATATTGAGGGAAGGCAAACAAGAGGATTTGAAATCAAGGCAGAATTGCAGGAAACAGATTTCAGGAGGTAGATTCGAATCGCCTTTAAAGCACATGAAAAGTGGCAAAACGTTGACAATGATGCCCTTGGCCAAAAAGGGAGTATGCGTTTTTTCCTGAATATATTCAGGAAAAAACGCATACTCCCTTTTTGGCCAACCAAGCAACCTGGAAAGGCAAATCAGCGCTACAAAGAAGTCTCGCTTCCCATCGGTCAAAAGGGCCATGCTGAAAAAAGTGTCAAAACCAGAAATGCAGGACAGGCCATGGAGAAATGGGAGCCTTGCTACACTGATGGGCGGGATGTAAATCGCCAACAGCCACTCTGGAGAAGTGTACGGTGTGTCCTGAAACATCTAAAAAACACAGCTTAGAGAGCATAGGGCACTTCCACGCATGGGGCGATAAAGTGGGAAAATTGAAAATCAGCAAGACACAAGCACCCCAAAGTTTAGGGCTGCTCTGTTGACAAGGACCTCCACTTCATTCCACCTTAAATATCCCAGGAAAGCGAAAAATGGATCAAAAAGTTGTGGTCCTTATGTACAATGGAATATCACTCAGCCATGAAATCAATGTCATAAGGCTAGTAGCAGCATGATGAGTGGATTTAGGTAAGACGATTCTAAGTGAAATAAGTCACACAGAAAAGGACACTTCTCATAAGGTGTCACTTATAGAGGGAATGTAAAAACCGTTACACTTGAACTGAATTACAAAACAGAACAGAGTCACACATGCAGAAAACACACTATGGCTGCTTAACGGGAAAGGTGAGGTGGGGTGATACATAAAACAAGAGTTTCAAATTAGCTCAGATACCGTTCCATAAACCCAATATGTAATAGACAAGACCTACTCCTTGCTCAGAGAACTGGACTCAACACGCCCGATTCACCGCACAAGAATATATCTGACTAGTAATAATCTTAAAACCTATGTATTGATATCTCTCTGTTAGTGTGTCAAGTGGGTGTAAAGCGGCATAAACACAGCCGTGAAAAGCAGCTAAACCCCATTATAAAAATAAATTACTTTTAAAAACCCATGAAACAAAGACAGGGAAAGAGAGAGAAATTCTTACACAATTCGT
The DNA here is from genome assembly GCF_965194825.1 of Balaenoptera physalus. Lineage (NCBI taxonomy): Eukaryota > Metazoa > Chordata > Mammalia > Artiodactyla > Balaenopteridae > Balaenoptera > Balaenoptera physalus. The sequence goes on from NW_028124723.1 coordinate 52,283, forward strand.
TCCGGGGCTGTGATGCAACCTGGATTGACCATATCTAGACCCACAGCTGGATGAGACATAAGGGTGGACACTCTTGGGGCTGAGAGGTTTGGTGAGGTTGGGTGAGCAAACGCAGACCCTTTAAAGTAATACTGCGTGCTACCCATCGCATGGGTCCCAAATCTCCAGGTTCAAGGGCATCTTCCTACATCGAAAACATGCATGAGAAACCCAGAAGATGGTACACCGTGTGATGGGGAAAGGTTTCTAAAACGCACCTCATTTCTCATCTCCTTGTGCTCGGGTTCGCCATTCCAGCCACTTTGCTAGCAATCTCCCTACTTGGAGCATCAGCACCTTTAACCTCCTGTTCCGTACAGGTTGCAATTTGTCCTGAGGATGAACGGGAAGACGGGGAACCAATGAGAGACTAGCTCTTGGTGTTGGGACAGGCACAGGTCACTCTATTTTCCCATCAGGAAGAAGAATTAACCACAGGTTCAGCCTGCCCCCCGGAACCAGAACAGGGCCTGAAGCCATCCTGCGCTTTTGCGGCCAGCTCCCAAAAAAGCGACTTGTAAAATGGAGCTTCAGGGCAATGCAATTCACAAACCTGCAGAGTTATAAATGATAACTCTCGTCCACAAATATATTGAGGGAAGGCAAACAAGAGGATTTGAAATCAAGGCAGAATTGCAGGAAACAGATTTCAGGAGGTAGATTCGAATCGCCTTTAAAGCACATGAAAAGTGGCAAAACGTTGACAATGATGCCCTTGGCCAAAAAGGGAGTATGCGTTTTTTCCTGAATATATTCAGGAAAAAACGCATACGCCCTTTTTGGCCAACCAAGCAACCTGGAAAGGCAAATCAGCGCTACAAAGAAGTCTCGCTTCCCATCGGTCAAAAGGGCCATGCTGAAAAAAGTGTCAAAACCAGAAATGCAGGACAGGCCATGGAGAAATGGGAGCCTTGCTACACTGATGGGCGGGATGTAAATCGCCAACAGCCACTCTGGAGAAGTGTACGGTGTGTCCTGAAACATCTAAAAAACACAGCTTAGAGAGCATAGGGCACTTCCACGCATGGGGCGATAAAGTGGGAAAATTGAAAATCAGCAAGACACAAGCACCCCAAAGTTTAGGGCTGCTCTGTTGACAAGGACCTCCACTTCATTCCACCTTAAATATCCCAGGAAAGCGAAAAATGGATCAAAAAGTTGTGGTCCTTATGTACAATGGAATATCACTCAGCCATGAAATCAATGTCATAAGGCTAGTAGCAGCATGATGAGTGGATTTAGGTAAGACGATTCTAAGTGAAATAAGTCACACAGAAAAGGACACTTCTCATAAGGTGTCACTTATAGAGGGAATGTAAAAACCGTTACACTTGAACTGAATTACAAAACAGAACAGAGTCACACATGCAGAAAACACACTATGGCTGCTTAACGGGAAAGGTGAGGTGGGGTGATACATAAAACAAGAGCTTCAAATTAGCTCAGATACCGTTCCATAAACCCAATATGTAATACACAAGACCTACTCCTTGCTCAGAGAACTGGACTCAACACGCCCGATTCACCGCACAAGAATATATCTGACTAGTAATAATCTTAAAACCTATGTATTGATATCTCTCTGTTAGTGTGTCAAGTGGGTGTAAAGCGGCATAAACACAGCCGTGAAAAGCAGCTAAACCCCATTATAAAAATAAATTACTTTTAAAAACCCATGAAACAAAGACAGGGAAAGAGAGAGAAATTCTTACACAATTCGTTCAGGGGCTGTGATGCAACCTGGATTGACCATATCTAGACCCACAGCTGGATGAGACATAAGGGTGGACACTCTTGGGGCTGAGAGGTTTGGTGAGGTTGGGTGAGCAAATGCAGACCCTTTAAAGTAATACTGCGTGCTACCCATCGCATGGGTCCCAAATCTCCAGGTTCAAGGGCATCTTCCTACATTGAAAACATGCATGAGAAACCCAGAAGATGGTACACCGTGTGATGGGGAAAGGTTTCTAAAACGCACCTCATTTCTCATCTCCTTGTGCTCGGGTTCGCCATTCCAGCCACTTTACTAGCAATCTCCCTACTTGGAGCATCAGCACCTTTAACCTCCTGTTCCGTACAGGTTGCAATTTGTCCTGAGGATGAACGGGAAGACGGGGAACCAATGAGAGACTAGCTCTTGGTGTTGGGACAGGCACAGGTCACTCTATTTTCCCATCAGGAAGAAGAATTAACCACAGCCTCAGCCTGCTCCCCGGAACCAGAACAGGGCCTGAAGCCATCCTGCGCTTTTGCGGCCAGCTCCCAAAAACGCGACTTGTAAAATGGAGCTTCAGGGCACTGCAATTCACAAACCTGCAGAGTTATAAATGATAACTCTCCTCCACAAATATATTGAGGGAAGGCAAAGAAGAGGATTTGAAATCAAGGCAGAATTGCAGGAAACAGATTTCAGGAGGTAGATTCGAATCGCCTTTAAAGCACATGAAAAGCGACAAAACGTTGACAATGATGCCCTTGGCCAAAAAGGGCGTATGCGTTTTTTCCTGAATATATTCAGGAAAAAACGCATACGCCCTTTTTGGCCAACCAAGCAACCTGGAAAGGCAAATCAGCGCTACAAAGAAGTCTCGCTTCCCATCGGTCAAAAGGGCCATGCTGAAAAAAGTGTCAAAACCAGAAATGCAGGACAGGCCATGGAGAAATGGGAGCCTTGCTACACTGATGGGCGGGATGTAAATCGCCAACAGCCACTCTGGAGAAGTGTACGGTGTGTCCTGAAACATCTAAAAAACACAGCTTAGAGAGCATAGGGCACTTCCACGCATGGGGGGATAAAGTGGGAAAATTGAAAATCAGCAAGACACAAGCACCCCAAAGTTTAGGGCTGCTCTGTTGACAAGGACCTCCACTTCATTCCACCTTAAATATCCCAGGAAAGCGAAAAATGGATCAAAAAGTTGTGGTCCTTATGTACAATGGAATAACACTCAGCCATGAAATCAATGTCATAAGGCTAGTAGCAGCATGATGAGTGGATTTAGGTAAGACGATTCTAAGTGAAATAAGTCACACAGAAAAGGACACTTCTCATAAGGTGTCACTTATAGAGGGAATGTAAAAACCGTTACACTTGAACTGAATTACAAAACAGAACAGAGTCACACATGCAGAAAACACACTATGGCTGCTTAACGGGAAAGGTGAGGTGGGGTGATACATAAAACAAGAGTTTCAAATTAGCTCAGATACCGTTCCATAAACCCAATATGTAATAGACAAGACCTACTCCTTGCTCAGAGAACTGGACTCAACACGCCCGATTCACCGCACAAGAATATATCTGACTAGTAATAATCTTAAAACCTATGTATTGATATCTCTCTGTTAGTGTGTCAAGTGGGTGTAAAGCGGCATAAACACAGCCGTGAAAAGCAGCTAAACCCCATTATAAAAATAAATTACTTTTAAAAACCCATGAAACAAAGACAGGGAAAGAGAGAGAAATTCTTACACAATTCGTTCAGGGGCTGTGATGCAACCTGGATTGACCATATCTAGACCCACAGCTGGATGAGACATAAGGGTGGACACTCTTGGGGCTGAGAGGTTTGGTGAGGTTGGGTGAGCAAACGCAGACCCTTTAAAGTAATACTGCGTGCTACCCATCGCATGGGTCCCAAATCTCCAGGTTCAAGGGCATCTTCCTACACCGAAAACATGCATGAGAAACCCAGAAGATGGTACACCGTGTGATGGGGAAAGGTTTCTAAAACGCACCTCATTTCTCATCTCCTTGTGCTCGGGTTCGCCATTCCAGCCACTTTACTAGCAATCTCCCTACTTGGAGCATCAGCACCTTTAACCTCCTGTTCCGTACAGGTTGCAATTTGTCCTGAGGATGAACGGGAAGACGGGGAACCAATGAGAGACTAGCTCTTGGTGTTGGGACAGGCACAGGTCACTCTATTTTCCCATCAGGAAGAAGAATTAACCACAGGTTCAGCCTGCCCCCCGGAACCAGAACAGGGCCTGAAGCCATCCTGCGCTTTTGCGGCCAGCTCCCAAAAAAGCGACTTGTAAAATGGAGCTTCAGGGCAATGCAATTCACAAACCTGCAGAGTTATAAATGATAACTCTCGTCCACAAATATATTGAGGGAAGGCAAACAAGAGGATTTGAAATCAAGGCAGAATTGCAGGAAACAGATTTCAGGAGGTAGATTCGAATCGCCTTTAAAGCACATGAAAAGTGGCAAAACGTTGACAATGATGCCCTTGGCCAAAAAGGGAGTATGCGTTTTTTCCTGAATATATTCAGGAAAAAACGCATACGCCCTTTTTGGCCAACCAAGCAACCTGGAAAGGCAAATCAGCGCTACAAAGAAGTCTCGCTTCCCATCGGTCAAAAGGGCCATGCTGAAAAAAGTGTCAAAACCAGAAATGCAGGACAGGCCATGGAGAAATGGGAGCCTTGCTACACTGATGGGCGGGATGTAAATCGCCAACAGCCACTCTGGAGAAGTGTACGGTGTGTCCTGAAACATCTAAAAAACACAGCTTAGAGAGCATAGGGCACTTCCACGCATGGGGCGATAAAGTGGGAAAATTGAAAATCAGCAAGACACAAGCACCCCAAAGTTTAGGGCTGCTCTGTTGACAAGGACCTCCACTTCATTCCACCTTAAATATCCCAGGAAAGCGAAAAATGGATCAAAAAGTTGTGGTCCTTATGTACAATGGAATAACACTCAGCCATGAAATCAATGTCATAAGGCTAGTAGCAGCATGATGAGTGGATTTAGGTAAGACGATTCTAAGTGAAATAAGTCACACAGAAAAGGACACTTCTCATAAGGTGTCACTTATAGAGGGAATGTAAAAACCGTTACACTTGAACTGAATTACAAAACAGAACAGAGTCACACATGCAGAAAACACACTATGGCTGCTTAACGGGAAAGGTGAGGTGGGGTGATACATAAAACAAGAGTTTCAAATTAGCTCAGATACCGTTCCATAAACCCAATATGTAATAGACAAGACCTACTCCTTGCTCAGAGAACTGGACTCAACACGCCCGATTCACCGCACAAGAATATATCTGACTAGTAATAATCTTAAAACCTATGTATTGATATCTCTCTGTTAGTGTGTCAAGTGGGTGTAAAGCGGCATAAACACAGCCGTGAAAAGCAGCTAAACCCCATTATAAAAATAAATTACTTTTAAAAACCCATGAAACAAAGACAGGGAAAGAGAGAGAAATTCTTACACAATTCGTTCAGGGGCTGTGATGCAACCTGGATTGACCATATCTAGACCCACAGCTGGATGAGACATAAGGGTGGACACTCTTGGGGCTGAGAGGTTTGGTGAGGTTGGGTGAGCAAACGCAGACCCTTTAAAGTAATACTGCGTGCTACCCATCGCATGGGTCCCAAATCTCCAGGTTCAAGGGCATCTTCCTACACCGAAAACATGCATGAGAAACCCAGAAGATGGTACACCGTGTGATGGGGAAAGGTTTCTAAAACGCACCTCATTTCTCATCTCCTTGTGCTCGGGTTCGCCATTCCAGCCACTTTACTAGCAATCTCCCTACTTGGAGCATCAGCACCTTTAACCTCCTGTTCCGTACAGGTTGCAATTTGTCCTGAGGATGAACGGGAAGACGGGGAACCAATGAGAGACTAGCTCTTGGTGTTGGGACAGGCACAGGTCACTCTATTTTCCCATCAGGAAGAAGAATTAACCACAGGTTCAGCCTGCCCCCCGGAACCAGAACAGGGCCTGAAGCCATCCTGCGCTTTTGCGGCCAGCTCCCAAAAAAGCGACTTGTAAAATGGAGCTTCAGGGCAATGCAATTCACAAACCTGCAGAGTTATAAATGATAACTCTCGTCCACAAATATATTGAGGGAAGGCAAACAAGAGGATTTGAAATCAAGGCAGAATTGCAGGAAACAGATTTCAGGAGGTAGATTCGAATCGCCTTTAAAGCACATGAAAAGTGGCAAAACGTTGACAATGATGCCCTTGGCCAAAAAGGGCGTATGCGTTTTTTCCTGAATATATTCAGGAAAAAACGCATACGCCCTTTTTGGCCAACCAAGCAACCTGGAAAGGCAAATCAGCGCTACAAAGAAGTCTCGCTTCCCATCGGTCAAAAGGGCCATGCTGAAAAAAGTGTCAAAACCAGAAATGCAGGACAGTCCATGGAGAAATGGGACCCTTGCTACACTGATAGGTGGGATGTAAATTGCCAACAGCCACTCTGGAGAAGTGTACGGTGTGTCCTGAAACATCTAAAAAACACAGCTTAGAGAGCATAGGGCACTTCCACGCATGGGGGGGATAAAGTGGGAAAATTGAAAATCAGCAAGACACAAGCACCCCAAAGTTTAGGGCTGCTCTGTTGACAAGGACCTCCACTTCATTCCACCTTAAATATCCCAGGAAAGCGAAAAATGGATCAAAAAGTTGTGGTCCTTATGTACAATGGAATATCACTCAGCCATGAAATCAATGTCATAAGGCTAGTAGCAGCATGATGAGTGGATTTAGGTAAGACGATTCTAAGTGAAATAAGTCACACAGAAAAGGACACTTCTCATAAGGTGTCACTTATAGAGGGAATGTAAAAACCGTTACACTTGAACTGAATTACAAAACAGAACAGAGTCACACATGCAGAAAACACACTATGGCTGCTTAACGGGAAAGGTGAGGTGGGGTGATACATAAAACAAGAGCTTCAAATTAGCTCAGATACCGTTCCATAAACCCAATATGTAATAGACAAGACCTACTCCTTGCTCAGAGAACTGGACTCAACACGCCCGATTCACCGCACAAGAATATATCTGACTAGTAATAATCTTAAAACCTATGTATTGATATCTCTCTGTTAGTGTGTCAAGTGGGTGTAAAGCGGCATAAACACAGCCGTGAAAAGCAGCTAAACCCCATTATAAAAATAAATTACTTTTAAAAACCCATGAAACAAAGACAGGGAAAGAGAGAGAAATTCTTACACAATTCGTTCAGGGGCTGTGATGCAACCTGGATTGACCATATCTAGACCCACAGCTGGATGAGACATAAGGGTGGACACTCTTGGGGCTGAGAGGTTTGGTGAGGTTGGGTGAGCAAACGCAGACCCTTTAAAGTAATACTGCGTGCTACCCATCGCATGGGTCCCAAATCTCCAGGTTCAAGGGCATCTTCCTACACCGAAAACATGCATGAGAAACCCAGAAGATGGTACACCGTGTGATGGGGAAAGGTTTCTAAAACGCACCTCATTTCTCATCTCCTTGTGCTCGGGTTCGCCATTCCAGCCACTTTACTAGCAATCTCCCTACTTGGAGCATCAGCACCTTTAACCTCCTGTTCCGTACAGGTTGCAATTTGTCCTGAGGATGAACGGGAAGACGGGGAACCAATGAGAGACTAGCTCTTGGTGTTGGGACAGGCACAGGTCACTCTATTTTCCCATCAGGAAGAAGAATTAACCACAGGCTCAGCCTGCACCCCGGAACCAGAACAGGGCCTGAAGCCATCCTGCGCTTTTGCGGCCAGCTCCCAAAAAAGCGACTTGTAAAATGGAGCTTCAGGGCACTGCAATTCACAAACCTGCAGAATTATAAATGATAACTCTCGTCCACAAATATATTGAGGGAAGGCAAAGAAGAGGATTTGAAATCAAGGCAGAATTGCAAGAAACAGATTTCAGGAGGTAGATTCGAATCGCCTTTAAAGCACATGAAAAGCGGCAAAATGTTGACCATGATGCCCTTGGCCAAAAAGGGCGTATGCGTTTTTTCCTGAATATATTCAGGAAAAAACGCATACGCCCTTTTTGGCCAACCAAGCAACCTGGAAAAGCAAATCTGCGCTACAAAGAAGTCTCGCTTCCCATCGGTCAAAAGGGCCATGCTGAAAAAAGTGTCAAAACCAGAAATGCAGGACAGGCCATGGAGAAATGGGAGCCTTTCTACACTGATGGGTGGGATGTAAATTGCCAACAGCCACTCTGGAGAAGTGTACGGTGTGTCCTGAAACATCTAAGAAACACAGCTTAGAGAGCATAGGGCACTTCCACGCATGAGGAGATAAAGTGGGAAAATTGAAAATCAGCAAGACACAAGCACCCCAAAGTTTAGGGCTGCTCTGTTGACAAGGACCTCCACTTCATTCCACCTTAAATATCCCAGGAAAGCGAAAAATGGATCAAAAAGTTGTGGTCCTTATGTACAATGGAATATCACTCAGCCATGAAATCAATGTCATAAGGCTAGTAGCAGCATGATGAGTGGATTTAGGTAAGACGATTCTAAGTGAAATAAGTCACACAGAAAAGGACACTTCTCATAAGGTGTCACTTATAGAGGGAATGTAAAAACCGTTACACTTGAACTGAATTACAAAACAGAACAGAGTCACACATGCAGAAAACACACTATGGCTGCTTAACGGGAAAGGTGAGGTGGGGTGATACATAAAACAAGAGTTTCAAATTAGCTCAGATACCGTTCCATAAACCCAATATGTAATAGACAAGACCTACTCCTTGCTCAGAGAACTGGACTCAACACGCCCGATTCACCGCACAAGAATATATCTGACTAGTAATAATCTTAAAACCTATGTATTGATATCTCTCTGTTAGTGTGTCAAGTGGGTGTAAAGCGGCATAAACACAGCCGTGAAAAGCAGCTAAACCCCATTATAAAAATAAATTACTTTTAAAAACCCATGAAACAAAGACAGGGAAAGAGAGAGAAATTCTTACACAATTCGTTCAGGGGCTGTGATGCAACCTGGATTGACCATATCTAGACCCACAGCTGGATGAGACATAAGGGTGGACACTCTTGGGGCTGAGAGGTTTGGTGAGGTTGGGTGAGCAAACGCAGACCCTTTAAAGTAATACTGCGTGCTACCCATCGCATGGGTCCCAAATCTCCAGGTTCAAGGGCATCTTCCTACACCGAAAACATGCATGAGAAACCCAGAAGATGGTACACCGTGTGATGGGGAAAGGTTTCTAAAACGCACCTCATTTCTCATCTCCTTGTGCTCGGGTTCGCCATTCCAGCCACTTTACTAGCAATCTCCCTACTTGGAGCATCAGCACCTTTAACCTCCTGTTCCGTACAGGTTGCAATTTGTCCTGAGGATGAACGGGAAGACGGGGAACCAATGAGAGACTAGCTCTTGGTGTTGGGACAGGCACAGGTCACTCTATTTTCCCATCAGGAAGAAGAATTAACCACAGGTTCAGCCTGCCCCCCGGAACCAGAACAGGGCCTGAAGCCATCCTGCGCTTTTGCGGCCAGCTCCCAAAAAAGCGACTTGTAAAATGGAGCTTCAGGGCAATGCAATTCACAAACCTGCAGAGTTATAAATGATAACTCTCGTCCACAAATATATTGAGGGAAGGCAAACAAGAGGATTTGAAATCAAGGCAGAATTGCAGGAAACAGATTTCAGGAGGTAGATTCGAATCGCCTTTAAAGCACATGAAAAGTGGCAAAACGTTGACAATGATGCCCTTGGCCAAAAAGGGCGTATGCGTTTTTTCCTGAATATATTCAGGAAAAAACGCATACGCCCTTTTTGGCCAAACAAGCAACCTGGAAAGGCAAATCAGCGCTACAAAGAAGTCTCGCTTCCCATCGGTCAAAAGGGCCATGCTGAAAAAAGTGTCAAAACCAGAAATGCAGGACAGGCCATGGAGAAATGGGAGCCTTGCTACACTGATGGGCGGGATGTAAATCGCCAACAGCCACTCTGGAGAAGTGTACGGTGTGTCCTGAAACATCTAAAAAACACAGCTTAGAGAGCATAGGGCACTTCCACGCATGGGGCGATAAAGTGGGAAAATTGAAAATCAGCAAGACACAAGCACCCCAAAGTTTAGGGCTGCTCTGTTGACAAGGACCTCCACTTCATTCCACCTTAAATATCCCAGGAAAGCGAAAAATGGATCAAAAAGTTGTGGTCCTTATGTACAATGGAATATCACTCAGCCATGAAATCAATGTCATAAGGCTAGTAGCAGCATGATGAGTGGATTTAGGTAAGACGATTCTAAGTGAAATAAGTCACACAGAAAAGGACACTTCTCATAAGGTGTCACTTATAGAGGGAATGTAAAAACCGTTACACTTGAACTGAATTACAAAACAGAACAGAGTCACACATGCAGAAAACACACTATGGCTGCTTAACGGGAAAGGTGAGGTGGGGTGATACATAAAACAAGAGTTTCAAATTAGCTCAGATACCGTTCCATAAACCCAATATGTAATAGACAAGACCTACTCCTTGCTCAGAGAACTGGACTCAACACGCCCGATTCACCGCACAAGAATATATCTGACTAGTAATAATCTTAAAACCTATGTATTGATATCTCTCTGTTAGTGTGTCAAGTGGGTGTAAAGCGGCATAAACACAGCCGTGAAAAGCAGCTAAACCCCATTATAAAAATAAATTACTTTTAAAAACCCATGAAACAAAGACAGGGAAAGAGAGAGAAATTCTTACACAATTCGTTCAGGGGCTGTGATGCAACCTGGATTGACCATATCTAGACCCACAGCTGGATGAGACATAAGGGTGGACACTCTTGGGGCTGAGAGGTTTGGTGAGGTTGGGTGAGCAAACGCAGACCCTTTAAAGTAATACTGCGTGCTACCCATCGCATGGGTCCCAAATCTCCAGGTTCAAGGGCATCTTCCTACATCGAAAACATGCATGAGAAACCCAGAAGATGGTACACCGTGTGATGGGGAAAGGTTTCTAAAACGCACCTCATTTCTCATCTCCTTGTGCTCGGGTTCGCCATTCCAGCCACTTTACTAGCAATCTCCCTACTTGGAGCATCAGCACCTTTAACCTCCTGTTCCGTACAGGTTGCAATTTGTCCTGAGGATGAACGGGAAGACGGGGAACCAATGAGAGACTAGCTCTTGGTGTTGGGACAGGCACAGGTCACTCTATTTTCCCATCAGGAAGAAGAATTAACCACAGGCTCAGCCTGCACCCCGGAACCAGAACAGGGCCTGAAGCCATCCTGCGCTTTTGCGGCCAGCTCCCAAAAAAGCGACTTGTAAAATGGAGCTTCAGGGCACTGCAATTCACAAACCTGCAGAATTATAAATGATAACTCTCGTCCACAAATATATTGAGGGAAGGCAAAGAAGAGGATTTGAAATCAAGGCAGAATTGCAAGAAACAGATTTCAGGAGGTAGATTCGAATCGCCTTTAAAGCACATGAAAAGCGGCAAAATGTTGACCATGATGCCCTTGGCCAAAAAGGGCGTATGCGTTTTTTCCTGAATATATTCAGGAAAAAACGCATACGCCCTTTTTGGCCAACCAAGCAACCTGGAAAAGCAAATCTGCGCTACAAAGAAGTCTCGCTTCCCATCGGTCAAAAGGGCCATGCTGAAAAAAGTGTCAAAACCAGAAATGCAGGACAGGCCATGGAGAAATGGGAGCCTTTCTACACTGATGGGTGGGATGTAAATTGCCAACAGCCACTCTGGAGAAGTGTACGGTGTGTCCTGAAACATCTAAGAAACACAGCTTAGAGAGCATAGGGCACTTCCACGCATGAGGAGATAAAGTGGGAAAATTGAAAATCAGCAAGACACAAGCACCCCAAAGTTTAGGGCTGCTCTGTTGACAAGGACCTCCACTTCATTCCACCTTAAATATCCCAGGAAAGCGAAAAATGGATCAAAAAGTTGTGGTCCTTATGTACAATGGAATATCACTCAGCCATGAAATCAATGTCATAAGGCTAGTAGCAGCATGATGAGTGGATTTAGGTAAGACGATTCTAAGTGAAATAAGTCACACAGAAAAGGACACTTCTCATAAGGTGTCACTTATAGAGGGAATGTAAAAACCGTTACACTTGAACTGAATTACAAAACAGAACAGAGTCACACATGCAGAAAACACACTATGGCTGCTTAACGGGAAAGGTGAGGTGGGGTGATACATAAAACAAGAGTTTCAAATTAGCTCAGATACCGTTCCATAAACCCAATATGTAATAGACAAGACCTACTCCTTGCTCAGAGAACTGGACTCAACACGCCCGATTCACCGCACAAGAATATATCTGACTAGTAATAATCTTAAAACCTATGTATTGATATCTCTCTGTTAGTGTGTCAAGTGGGTGTAAAGCGGCATAAACACAGCCGTGAAAAGCAGCTAAACCCCATTATAAAAATAAATTACTTTTAAAAACCCATGAAACAAAGACAGGGAAAGAGAGAGAAATTCTTACACAATTCGTTCAGGGGCTGTGATGCAACCTGGATTGACCATATCTAGACCCACAGCTGGATGAGACATAAGGGTGGACACTCTTGGGGCTGAGAGGTTTGGTGAGGTTGGGTGAGCAAATGCAGACCCTTTAAAGTAATACTGCGTGCTACCCATCGCATGGGTCCCAAATCTCCAGGTTCAAGGGCATCTTCCTACATCGAAAACATGCATGAGAAACCCAGAAGATGGTACACCGTGTGATGGGGAAAGGTTTCTAAAACGCACCTCATTTCTCATCTCCTTGTGCTCGGGTTCGCCATTCCAGCCACTTTGCTAGCAATCTCCCTACTTGGAGCATCAGCACCTTTAACCTCCTGTTCCGTACAGGTTGCAATTTGTCCTGAGGATGAACGGGAAGACGGGGAACCAATGAGAGACTAGCTCTTGGTGTTGGGACAGGCACAGGTCACTCTATTTTCCCATCAGGAAGAAGAATTAACCACAGGCTCAGCCTGCCCCCCGGAACCAGAACAGGGCCTGAAGCCATCCTGCGCTTTTGCGGCCAGCTCCCAAAAAAGCGACTTGTAAAATGGAGCTTCAGGGCACTGCAATTCACAAACCTGCAGAGTTATAAATGATAACTCTCGTCCACAAATATATTGAGGGAAGGCAAAGAAGAGGATTTGAAATCAAGGCAGAATTGCAGGAAACAGATTTCAGGAGGTAGATTCGAATCGCCTTTAAAGCACATGAAAAGCGGCAAAACGTTGACAATGATGCCCTTGGCCAAAAAGGGCGTATGCGTTTTTTCCTGAATATATTCAGGAAAAAACGCATACGCCCTTTTTGGCCAACCAAGCAACCTGGAAAGGCAAATCAGCGCTACAAAGAAGTCTCGCTTCCCATCGGTCAAAAGGGCCATGCTGAAAAAAGTGTCAAAACCAGAAATGCAGGACAGGCCATGGAGAAATGGGAGCCTTGCTACACTGATGGGCGGGATGTAAATTGCCAACAGCCACTCTGGAGAAGTGTACGGTGTGTCCTGAAACATCTAAAAAACAGAGCTTAGAGAGCATAGGGCACTTCCACGCATGGGGGGATAAAGTGGGAAAATTGAAAATCAGCAAGACACAAGCACCCCAAAGTTTAGGGCTGCTCTGTTGACAAGGACCTCCACTTCATTCCACCTTAAATATCCCAGGAAAGCGAAAAATGGATCAAAAAGTTGTGGTCCTTATGTACAATGGAATAACACTCAGCCATGAAATCAATGTCATAAGGCTAGTAGCAGGATGATGAGTGGATTTAGGTAAGACGATTCTAAGTGAAATAAGTCACACAGAAAAGGACACTTCTCATAAGGTGTCACTTATAGAGGGAATGTAAAAACCGTTACACTTGAACTGAATTACAAAACAGAACAGAGTCACACATGCAGAAAACACACTATGGCTGCTTAACGGGAAAGGTGAGGTGGGGTGATACATAAAACAAGAGTTTCAAATTAGCTCAGATACCGTTCCGTAAACCCAATATGTAATAGACAAGACCTACTCCTTGCTCAGAGAAGTGGACTCAACACGCCCGATTCACCGCACAAGAATATATCTGACTAGTAATAATCTTAAAACCTATGTATTGATATCTCTCTGTTAGTGTGTCAAGTGGGTGTAAAGCGGCATAAACACAGCCGTGAAAAGCAGCTAAACCCCATTATAAAAATAAATTACTTTTAAAAACCCATGAAACAAAGACAGGGAAAGAGAGAGAAATTCTTACACAATTCGTTCAGGGGCTGTGATGCAACCTGGATTGACCATATCTAGACCCACAGCTGGATGAGACATAAGGGTGGACACTCTTGGGGCTGAGAGGTTTGGTGAGGTTGGGTGAGCAAACGCAGACCCTTTAAAGTAATACTGCGTGCTACCCATCGCATGGGTCCCAAATCTCCAGGTTCAAGGGCATCTTCCTACATCGAAAACATGCATGAGAAACCCAGAAGATGGTACACCGTGTGATGGGGAAAGGTTTCTAAAACGCACCTCATTTCTCATCTCCTTGTGCTCGGGTTCGCCATTCCAGCCACTTTACTAGCAATCTCCCTACTTGGAGCATCAGCACCTTTAACCTCCTGTTCCGTACAGGTTGCAATTTGTCCTGAGGATGAACGGGAAGACGGGGAACCAATGAGAGACTAGCTCTTGGTGTTGGGACAGGCACAGGTCACTCTATTTTCCCATCAGGAAGAAGAATTAACCACAGGCTCAGCCTGCCCCCCGGAACCAGAACAGGGCCTGAAGCCATCCTGCGCTTTTGCGGCCAGCTCCCAAAAAAGCGACTTGTAAAATGGAGCTTCAGGGCACTGCAATTCACAAACCTGCAGAGTTATAAATGATAACTCTCGTCCACAAATATATTGAGGGAAGGCAAAGAAGAGGATTTGAAATCAAGGCAGAATTGCAAGAAACAGATTTCAGGAGGTAGATTCGAATCGCCTTTAAAGCACATGAAAAGCGGCAAAATGTTGACCATGATGCCCTTGGCCAAAAAGGGCGTATGCGTTTTTTCCTGAATATATTCAGGAAAAAACGCATACGCCCTTTTTGGCCAACCAAGCAACCTGGAAAGGCAAATCAGCGCCACAAAGAAGTCTCGCTTCCCATCGGTCAAAAGGGCCATGCTGAAAAAAGTGTCAAAACCAGAAATGCAGGACAGGCCATGGAGAAATGGGAGCCTTGCTACACTGATGGGTGGGATGTAAATTGCCAACAGCCACTCTGGAGAAGTGTACGGTGTGTCCTGAAACATCTAAGAAACACAGCTTAGAGAGCATAGGGCACTTCCACGCATGAGGAGATAAAGTGGGAAAATTGAAAATCAGCAAGACACAAGCACCCCAAAGTTTAGGGCTGCTCTGTTGACAAGGACCTCCACTTCATTCCACCTTAAATATCCCAGGAAAGCGAAAAATGGATCAAAAAGTTGTGGTCCTTATGTACAATGGAATATCACTCAGCCATGAAATCAATGTCATAAGGCTAGTAGCAGCATGATGAGTGGATTTAGGTAAGACGATTCTAAGTGAAATAAGTCACACAGAAAAGGACACTTCTCATAAGGTGTCACTTATAGAGGGAATGTAAAAACCGTTACACTTGAACTGAATTACAAAACAGAACAGAGTCACACATGCAGAAAACACACTATGGCTGCTTAACGGGAAAGGTGAGGTGGGGTGATACATAAAACAAGAGTTTCAAATTAGCTCAGATACCGTTCCATAAACCCAATATGTAATAGACAAGACCTACTCCTTGCTCAGAGAACTGGACTCAACACGCCCGATTCACCGCACAAGAATATATCTGACTAGTAATAATCTTAAAACCTATGTATTGATATCTCTCT
The DNA here is from genome assembly GCF_965194825.1 of Balaenoptera physalus. Lineage (NCBI taxonomy): Eukaryota > Metazoa > Chordata > Mammalia > Artiodactyla > Balaenopteridae > Balaenoptera > Balaenoptera physalus. The sequence goes on from NW_028124723.1 coordinate 67,987, forward strand.
GTTAGTGTGTCAAGTGGGTGTAAAGCGGCATAAACACAGCCGTGAAAAGCAGCTAAACCCCATTATAAAAATAAATTACTTTTAAAAACCCATGAAACAAAGACAGGGAAAGAGAGAGAAATTCTTACACAATTCGTTCAGGGGCTGTGATGCAACCTGGATTGACCATATCTAGACCCACAGCTGGATGAGACATAAGGGTGGACACTCTTGGGGCTGAGAGGTTTGGTGAGGTTGGGTGAGCAAATGCAGACCCTTTAAAGTAATACTGCGTGCTACCCATCGCATGGGTCCCAAATCTCCAGGTTCAAGGGCATCTTCCTACATCGAAAACATGCATGAGAAACCCAGAAGATGGTACACCGTGTGATGGGGAAAGGTTTCTAAAACGCACCTCATTTCTCATCTCCTTGTGCTCGGGTTCGCCATTCCAGCCACTTTACTAGCAATCTCCCTACTTGGAGCATCAGCACCTTTAACCTCCTGTTCCGTACAGGTTGCAATTTGTCCTGAGGATGAACGGGAAGACGGGGAACGAATGAGAGAGTAGCTCTTGGTGTTGGGACAGGCACAGGTCACTCTATTTTCCCATCAGGAAGAAGAATTAACCACAGGCTCAGCCTGCCCCCCGGAACCAGAACAGGGCCTGAAGCCATCCTGCGCTTTTGCGGCCAGCTCCCAAAAACGCGACTTGTAAAATGGAGCTTCAGGGCACTGCAATTCACAAACCTGCAGAGTTATAAATGATAACTCTCGTCCACAAATATATTGAGGGAAGGCAAAGAAGAGGATTTGAAATCAAGGCAGAATTGCAGGAAACAGATTTCAGGAGGTAGATTCGAATCGCCTTTAAAGCACATGAAAAGCAGCAAAACGTTGACAATGATGCCCTTGGCCAAAAAGGGCGTATGCGTTTTTTCCTGAATATATTCAGGAAAAAACGCATACGCCCTTTTTGGCCAACCAAGCAACCTGGAAAGGCATATCAGCGCTACAAAGAAGTCTCGCTTCCCATCGGTCAAAAGGGCCATGCTGAAAAAAGTGTCAAAACCAGAAATGCAGGACAGGCCATGGAGAAATGGGAGCCTTGCTACACTGATGGGCGGGATGTAAATTGCCAACAGCCACTCTGGAGAAGTGTACGGTGTGTCCTGAAACATCTAAGAAACACAGCTTAGAGAGCATAGGGCACTTCCACGCATGGGGGGATAAAGTGGGAAAATTGAAAATCAGCAAGACACAAGCACCCCAAAGTTTAGGGCTGCTCTGTTGACAAGGACCTCCACTTCATTCCACCTTAAATATCCCAGGAAAGCGAAAAATGGATCAAAAAGTTGTGGTCCTTATGTACAATGGAATAACACTCAGCCATGAAATCAATGTCATAAGGCTAGTAGCAGCATGATGAGTGGATTTAGGTAAGACGATTCTAAGTGAAATAAGTCACACAGAAAAGGACACTTCTCATAAGGTGTCACTTATAGAGGGAATGTAAAAACCGTTACACTTGAACTGAATTACAAAACAGAACAGAGTCACACATGCAGAAAACACACTATGGCTGCTTAACGGGAAAGGTGAGGTGGGGTGATACATAAAACAAGAGTTTCAAATTAGCTCAGATACCGTTCCATAAACCCAATATGTAATAGACAAGACCTACTCCTTGCTCAGAGAACTGGACTCAACACGCCCGATTCACCGCACAAGAATATATCTGACTAGTAATAATCTTAAAACCTATGTATTGATATCTCTCTGTTAGTGTGTCAAGTGGGTGTAAAGCGGCATAAACACAGCCGTGAAAAGCAGCTAAACCCCATTATAAAAATAAATTACTTTTAAAAACCCATGAAACAAAGACAGGGAAAGAGAGAGAAATTCTTACACAATTCGTTCAGGGGCTGTGATGCAACCTGGATTGACCATATCTAGACCCACAGCTGGATGAGACATAAGGGTGGACACTCTTGGGGCTGAGAGGTTTGGTGAGGTTGGGTGAGCAAATGCAAACCCTTTAAAGTAATACTGCGTGCTACCCATCGCATGGGTCCCAAATCTCCAGGTTCAAGGGCATCTTCCTACATCGAAAACATGCATGAGAAACCCAGAAGATGGTACACCGTGTGATGGGGAAAGGTTTCTAAAACGCACCACATTTCTCATCTCCTTGTGCTCGGGTTCGCCATTCCAGCCACTTTGCTAGCAATCTCCCTACTTGGAGCATCAGCACCTTTAACCTCCTGTTCCGTACAGGTTGCAATTTGTCCTGAGGATGAACGGGAAGACGGGGAACCAATGAGAGACTAGCTCTTGGTGTTGGGACAGGCACAGGTCACTCTATTTTCCCATCAGGAAGAAGAATTAACCACAGGCTCAGCCTGCCCCCCGGAACCAGAACAGGGCCTGAAGCCATCCTGCGCTTTTGCGGCCAGCTCCCAAAAAAGCGACTTGTAAAATGGAGCTTCAGGGCACTGCAATTCACAAACCTGCAGAGTTATAAATGATAACTCTCGTCCACAAATATATTGAGGGAAGGCAAAGAAGAGGATTTGAAATCAAGGCAGAATTGCAGGAAACAGATTTCAGGAGGTAGATTCGAATCGCCTTTAAAGCACATGAAAAGCGGCAAAACGTTGACAATGATGCCCTTGGCCAAAAAGGGCGTATGCGTTTTTTCCTGAATATATTCAGGAAAAAACGCATACGCCCTTTTTGGCCAACCAAGCAACCTGGAAAGGCAAATCAGCGCTACAAAGAAGTCTCGCTTCCCATCGGTCAAAAGGGCCATGCTGAAAAAAGTGTCAAAACCAGAAATGCAGGACAGTCCATGGAGAAATGGGAGCCTTGCTACACTGATAGGTGGGATGTAAATTGCCAACAGCCACTCTGGAGAAGTGTACGGTGTGTCCTGAAACATCTAAAAAACACAGCTTAGAGAGCATAGGGCACTTCCACGCATGGGGGGATAAAGTGGGAAAATTGAAAATCAGCAAGACACAAGCACCCCAAAGTTTAGGGCTGCTCTGTTGACAAGGACCTCCACTTCATTCCACCTTAAATATCCCAGGAAAGCGAAAAATGGATCAAAAAGTTGTGGTCCTTATGTACAATGGAATATCACTCAGCCATGAAATCAATGTCATAAGGCTAGTAGCAGCATGATGAGTGGATTTAGGTACGACGATTCTAAGTGAAATAAGTCACACAGAAAAGGACACTTCTCATAAGGTGTCACTTATAGAGGGAATGTAAAAACCGTTACACTTGAACTGAATTACAAAACAGAACAGAGTCACACATGCAGAAAACACACTATGGCTGCTTAACGGGAAAGGTGAGGTGGGGTGATACATAAAACAAGAGTTTCAAATTAGCTCAGATACCGTTCCATAAACCCAATATGTAATAGACAAGACCTACTCCTTGCTCAGAGAACTGGACTCAACACGCCCGATTCACCGCACAAGAATATATCTGACTAGTAATAATCTTAAAACCTATGTATTGATATCTCTCTGTTAGTGTGTCAAGTGGGTGTAAAGCGGCATAAACACAGCCGTGAAAAGCAGCTAAACCCCATTATAAAAATAAATTACTTTTAAAAACCCATGAAACAAAGACAGGGAAAGAGAGAGAAATTCTTACACAATTCGTTCAGGGGCTGTGATGCAACCTGGATTGACCATATCTAGACCCACAGCTGGATGAGACATAAGGGTGGACACTCTTGGGGCTGAGAGGTTTGGTGAGGTTGGGTGAGCAAACGCAGACCCTTTAAAGTAATACTGCGTGCTACCCATCGCATGGATCCCAAATCTCCAGGTTCAAGGGCATCTTCCTACATCGAAAACATGCATGAGAAACCCAGAAGATGGTACACCGTGTGATGGGGAAAGGTTTCTAAAACGCACCTCATTTCTCATCTCCTTGTGCTCGGGTTCGCCATTCCAGCCACTTTACTAGCAATCTCCCTACTTTGAGCATCAGCACCTTTAACCTCCTGTTCCGTACAGGTTGCAATTTGTCCTGAGGATGAACGGGAAGACGGGGAACCAATGAGAGACTAGCTCTTGGTGTTGGGACAGGCACAGGTCACTCTATTTTCCCATCAGGAAGAAGAATTAACCACAGGCTCCGCCTGCCCCTCGGAATCAGAACAGGGCCTGAAGCCATCCTGCGCTTTTGCGGCCAGCTCCCAAAAATGCGACTTGTAAAATGGAGCTTCAGGGCACTGCAATTCACAAACCTGCAGAGTTATAAATGATAACTCTCGTCCACAAATATATTGAGGGAAGGCAAAGAAGAGGATTTGAAATCAAGGCAGAATTGCAAGAAACAGATTTCAGGAGGTAGATTCGAATCGCCTTTAAAGCACATGAAAAGCGGCAAAATGTTGACAATGATGCCCTTGGCCAAAAAGGGCGTATGCGTTTTTTCCTGAATATATTCAGGAAAAAACGCATACGCCCTTTTTGGCCAACCAAGCAACCTGGAAAGGCAAATCAGCGCTACAAAGAAGTCTCGCTTCCCATCGGTCAAAAGGGCCATGCTGAAAAAAGTGTCAAAACCAGAAATGCAGGACAGGCCATGGAGAAATGGGAGCCTTGCTACACTGATGGGCGGGATGTAAATTGCCAACAGCCACTCTGGAGAAGTGTACGGTGTGTCCTGAAACATCTAAAAAACACAGCTTAGAGAGCATAGGGCACTTCCACGCATGGGGGGATAAAGTGGGAAAATTGAAAATCAGCAAGACACAAGCACCCCAAAGTTTACGGCTGCTCTGTTGACAAGGACCTCCACTTCATTCCACCTTAAATATCCCAGGAAAGCGAAAAATGGATCAAAAAGTTGTGGTCCTTATGTACAATGGAATAACACTCAGCCATGAAATCAATGTCATAAGGCTAGTAGCAGCATGATGAGGGGATTTAAGTACGACGATTCTAAGTGAAATAAGTCACACAGAAAAGGACACTTCTCATAAGGTGTCACTTATAGAGGGAATGTAAAAACCGTTACACTTGAACTGAATTACAAAACAGAACAGAGTCACACATGCAGAAAACACACTATGGCTGCTTAACGGGAAAGGTGAGGTGGGGTGATACATAAAACAAGAGTTTCAAATTAGCTCAGATACCGTTCCATAAACCCAATATGTAATAGACAAGACCTACTCCTTGCTCAGAGAACTGGACTCAACACGCCCGATTCACCGCACAAGAATATATCTGACTAGTAATAATCTTAAAACCTATGTATTGATATCTCTCTGTTAGTGTGTCAAGTGGGTGTAAAGCGGCATAAACACAGCCGTGAAAAGCAGCTAAACCCCATTATAAAAATAAATTACTTTTAAAAACCCATGAAACAAAGACAGGGAAAGAGAGAGAAATTCTTACACAATTCGTTCAGGGGCTGTGATGCAACCTGGATTGACCATATCTAGACCCACAGCTGGATGAGACATAAGGGTGGACACTCTTGGGGCTGAGAGGTTTGGTGAGGTTGGGTGAGCAAACGCAGACCCTTTAAAGTAATACTGCGTGCTACCCATCGCATGGATCCCAAATCTCCAGGTTCAAGGGCATCTTCCTACATCGAAAACATGCATGAGAAACCCAGAAGATGGTACACCGTGTGATGGGGAAAGGTTTGTAAAACGCACCTCATTTCTCATCTCCTTGTGCTCGGGTTCGCCATTCCAGCCACTTTACTAGCAATCTCCCTACTTTGAGCATCAGCACCTTTAACCTCCTGTTCCGTACAGGTTGCAATTTGTCCTGAGGATGAACGGGAAGACGGGGAACCAATGAGAGACTAGCTCTTGGTGTTGGGACAGGCACAGGTCACTCTATTTTCCTATCAGGAAGAAGAATTAACCACAGGCTCCGCCTGCCCCCCGGAATCAGAACAGGGCCTGAAGCCATCCTGCGCTTTTGCGGCCAGCTCCCAAAAATGCGACTTGTAAAATGGAGCTTCAGGGCACTGCAATTCACAAACCTGCAGAGTTATAAATGATAACTCTCGTCCACAAATATATTGAGGGAAGGCAAAGAAGAGGATTTGAAATCAAGGCAGAATTGCAAGAAACAGATTTCAGGAGGTAGATTCGAATCGCCTTTAAAGCACATGAAAAGCGGCAAAATGTTGACAATGATGCCCTTGGCCAAAAAGGGCGTATGCGTTTTTTCCTGAATATATTCAGGAAAAAACGCATACGCCCTTTTTGGCCAACCAAGCAACCTGGAAAGGCAAATCAGCGCTACAAAGAAGTCTCGCTTCCCATCGGTCAAAAGGGCCATGCTGAAAAAAGTGTCAAAACCAGAAATGCAGGACAGGCCATGGAGAAATGGGAGCCTTGCTACACTGATGGGCGGAATGTAAATTGCCAACAGCCACTCTGGAGAAGTGTACGGTGTGTCCTGAAACATCTAAAAAACACAGCTTAGAGAGCATAGGGCACTTCCACGCATGGGGGGATAAAGTGGGAAAATTGAAAATCAGCAAGACACAAGCACCCCAAAGTTTAGGGCTGCTCTGTTGACAAGGACCTCCACTTCATTCCACCTTAAATATCCCAGGAAAGCGAAAAATGGATCAAAAAGTTGTGGTCCTTATGTACAATGGAATAACACTCAGCCATGAAATCAATGTCATAAGGCTAGTAGCAGCATGATGAGTGGATTTAGGTAAGACGATTCTAAGTGAAATAAGTCACACAGAAAAGGACACTTCTCATAAGGTGTCACTTATAGAGGGAATGTAAAAACCGTTACACTTGAACTGAATTACAAAACAGAACAGAGTCACACATGCAGAAAACACACTATGGCTGCTTAACGGGAAAGGTGAGGTGGGGTGATACATAAAACAAGAGTTTCAAATTAGCTCAGATACCGTTCCATAAACCCAATATGTAATAGACAAGACCTACTCCTTGCTCAGAGAACTGGACTCAACACGCCCGATTCACCGCACAAGAATATATCTGACTAGTAATAATCTTAAAACCTATGTATTGATATCTCTCTGTTAGTGTGTCAAGTGGGTGTAAAGCGGCATAAACACAGCCGTGAAAAGCAGCTAAACCCCATTATAAAAATAAATTACTTTTAAAAACCCATGAAACAAAGACAGGGAAAGAGAGAGAAATTCTTACACAATTCGTTCAGGGGCTGTGATGCAACCTGGATTGACCATATCTAGACCCACAGCTGGATGAGACATAAGGGTGGACACTCTTGGGGCTGAGAGGTTTGGTGAGGTTGGGTGAGCAAATGCAGACCCTTTAAAGTAATACTGCGTGCTACCCATCGCATGGGTCCCAAATCTCCAGGTTCAAGGGCATCTTCCTACATCGAAAACATGCATGAGAAACCCAGAAGATGGTACACCGTGTGATGGGGAACGGTTTCTAAAACGCACCTCATTTCTCATCTCCTTGTGCTCGGGTTCGCCATTCCAGCCACTTTACTAGCAATCTCCCTACTTGGAGCATCAGCACCTTTAACCTCCTGTTCCGTACAGGTTGCAATTTGTCCTGAGGATGAACGGGAAGACGGGGAACCAATGAGAGACTAGCTCTTGGTGTTGGGACAGGCACAGGTCACTCTATTTTCCCATCAGGAAGAAGAATTAACCACAGGCTCAGCCTGCCCCCCGGAACCAGAACAGGGCCTGAAGCCATCCTGCGCTTTTGCGGCCAGCTCCCAAAAAAGCGACTTGTAAAATGGAGCTTCAGGGCACTGCAATTCACAAACCTGCAGAGTTATAAATGATAACTCTCGTCCACAAATATATTGAGGGAAGGCAAAGAAGAGGATTTGAAATCAAGGCAGAATTGCAAGAAACAGATTTCAGGAGGTAGATTCGAATCGCCTTTAAAGCACATGAAAAGCGGCAAAATGTTGACAATGATGCCCTTGGCCAAAAAGGGCGTATGCGTTTTTTCCTGAATATATTCAGGAAAAAACGCATACGCCCTTTTTGGCCAACCAAGCAACCTGGAAAGGCTAATCAGCGCTACAAAGAAGTCTCGCTTCCCATCGGTCAAAAGGGCCATGCTGAAAAAAGTGTCAAAACCAGAAATGCAGGACAGGCCATGGAGAAATGGGAGCCTTGCTACACTGATGGGCGGGATGTAAATTGCCAACAGCCACTCTGGAGAAGTGCACGGTGTGTCCTGAAACATCTAAAAAACACAGCTTAGAGAGCATAGGGCACTTCCACGCATGGGGGGATAAAGTGGGAAAATTGAAAATCAGCAAGACACAAGCACCCCAAAGTTTAGGGCTGCTCTGTTGACAAGGACCTCCACTTCATTCCACCTTAAATATCCCAGGAAAGCGAAAAATGGATCAAAAAGTTGTGGTCCTTATGTACAATGGAATAACACTCAGCCATGAAATCAATGTCATAAGGCTAGTAGCAGCATGATGAGTGGATTTAGGTAAGACGATTCTAAGTGAAATAAGTCACACAGAAAAGGACACTTCTCATAAGGTGTCACTTATAGAGGGAATGTAAAAACCGTTACACTTGAACTGAATTACAAAACAGAACAGAGTCACACATGCAGAAAACACACTATGGCTCCTTAACGGGAAAGGTGAGGTGGGGTGATACATAAAACAAGAGTTTCAAATTAGCTCAGATACCGTTCCATAAACCCAATATGTAATAGACAAGACCTACTCCTTGCTCAGAGAACTGGACTCAACACGCCCGATTCACCGCACAAGAATATATCTGACTAGTAATAATCTTAAAACCTATGTATTGATATCTCTCTGTTAGTGTGTCAAGTGGGTGTAAAGCGGCATAAACACAGCCGTGAAAAGCAGCTAAACCCCATTATAAAAATAAATTACTTTTAAAAACCCATGAAACAAAGACAGGGAAAGAGAGAGAAATTCTTACACAATTCGTTCAGGGGCTGTGATGCAACCTGGATTGACCATATCTAGACCCACAGCTGGATGAGACATAAGGGTGGACACTCTTGGGGCTGAGAGGTTTGGTGAGGTTGGGTGAGCAAACGCAGACCCTTTAAAGTAATACTGCGTGCTACCCATCGCATGGGTCCCAAATCTCCAGGTTCAAGGGCATCTTCCTACATCGAAAACATGCATGAGAAACCCAGAAGATGGTACACCGTGTGATGGGGAAAGGTTTCTAAAACGCACCTCATTTCTCATCTCCTTGTGCTCGGGTTCGCCATTCCAGCCACTTTGCTAGCAATCTTCCTACTTGGAGCATCAGCACCTTTAACCTCCTGTTCCGTACAGGTTGCAATTTGTCCTGAGGATGAACGGGAAGACGGGGAACCAATGAGAGACTAGCTCTTGGTGTTGGGACAGGCACAGGTCACTCTATTTTCCCATCAGGAAGAAGAATTAACCACAGGCTCAGCCTGCCCCCCGGAACCAGAACAGGGCCTGAAGCCATCCTGCGCTTTTGCGGCCAGCTCCCAAAAAAGCGACTTGTAAAATGGAGCTTCAGGGCACTGCAATTCACAAACCTGCAGAGTTATAAATGATAACTCTCGTCCACAAATATATTGAGGGAAGGCAAAGAAGAGGATTTGAAATCAAGGCAGAATTGCAAGAAACAGATTTCAGGAGGTAGATTCGAATCGCCTTTAAAGCACATGAAAAGCGGCAAAATGTTGACCATGATGCCCTTGGCCAAAAAGGGCGTATGCGTTTTTTCCTGAATATATTCAGGAAAAAACGCATACGCCCTTTTTGGCCAACCAAGCAACCTGGAAAAGCAAATCTGCGCTACAAAGAAGTCTCGCTTCCCATCGGTCAAAAGGGCCATGCTGAAAAAAGTGTCAAAACCAGAAATGCAGGACAGGCCATGGAGAAATGGGAGCCTTTCTACACTGATGGGTGGGATGTAAATTGCCAACAGCCACTCTGGAGAAGTGTACGGTGTGTCCTGAAACATCTAAGAAACACAGCTTAGAGAGCATAGGGCACTTCCACGCATGAGGAGATAAAGTGGGAAAATTGAAAATCAGCAAGACACAAGCACCCCAAAGTTTAGGGCTGCTCTGTTGACAAGGACCTCCACTTCATTCCACCTTAAATATCCCAGGAAAGCGAAAAATGGATCAAAAAGTTGTGGTCCTTATGTACAATGGAATATCACTCAGCCATGAAATCAATGTCATAAGGCTAGTAGCAGCATGATGAGTGGATTTAGGTAAGACGATTCTAAGTGAAATAAGTCACACAGAAAAGGACACTTCTCATAAGGTGTCACTTATAGAGGGAATGTAAAAACCGTTACACTTGAACTGAATTACAAAACAGAACAGAGTCACACATGCAGAAAACACACTATGGCTGCTTAACGGGAAAGGTGAGGTGGGGTGATACATAAAACAAGAGTTTCAAATTAGCTCAGATACCGTTCCATAAACCCAATATGTAATAGACAAGACCTACTCCTTGCTCAGAGAACTGGACTCAACACGCCCGATTCACCGCACAAGAATATATCTGACTAGTAATAATCTTAAAACCTATGTATTGATATCTCTCTGTTAGTGTGTCAAGTGGGTGTAAAGCGGCATAAACACAGCCGTGAAAAGCAGCTAAACCCCATTATAAAAATAAATTACTTTTAAAAACCCATGAAACAAAGACAGGGAAAGAGAGAGAAATTCTTACACAATTCGTTCAGGGGCTGTGATGCAACCTGGATTGACCATATCTAGACCCACAGCTGGATGAGACATAAGGGTGGACACTCTTGGGGCTGAGAGGTTTGGTGAGGTTGGGTGAGCAAATGCAGACCCTTTAAAGTAATACTGCGTGCTACCCATCGCATGGGTCCCAAATCTCCAGGTTCAAGGGCATCTTCCTACATCGAAAACATGCATGAGAAACCCAGAAGATGGTACACCGTGTGATGGGGAAAGGTTTCTAAAACGCACCTCATTTCTCATCTCCTTGTGCTCGGGTTCGCCATTCCAGCCACTTTGCTAGCAATCTCCCTACTTGGAGCATCAGCACCTTTAACCTCCTGTTCCGTACAGGTTGCAATTTGTCCTGAGGATGAACGGGAAGACGGGGAACCAATGAGAGACTAGCTCTTGGTGTTGGGACAGGCACAGGTCACTCTATTTTCCCATCAGGAAGAAGAATTAACCACAGGCTCAGCCTGCCCCCCGGAACCAGAACAGGGCCTGAAGCCATCCTGCGCTTTTGCGGCCAGCTCCCAAAAAAGCGACTTGTAAAATGGAGCTTCAGGGCACTGCAATTCACAAACCTGCAGAGTTATAAATGATAACTCTCGTCCACAAATATATTGAGGGAAGGCAAAGAAGAGGATTTGAAATCAAGGCAGAATTGCAGGAAACAGATTTCAGGAGGTAGATTCGAATCGCCTTTAAAGCACATGAAAAGCGGCAAAACGTTGACAATGATGCCCTTGGCCAAAAAGGGCGTATGCGTTTTTTCCTGAATATATTCAGGAAAAAACGCATACGCCCTTTTTGGCCAAGCAAGCAACCTGGAAAGGCAAATCAGCGCTACAAAGAAGTCTCGCTTCCCATCGGTCAAAAGGGCCATGCTGAAAAAAGTGTCAAAACCAGAAATGCAGGACAGGCCATGGAGAAATGGGAGCCTTGCTACACTGATGGGCGGGATGTAAATTGCCAACAGCCACTCTGGAGAAGTGTACGGTGTGTCCTGAAACATCTAAAAAACACAGCTTAGAGAGCATAGGGCACTTCCACGCATGGGGGGATAAAGTGGGAAAATTGAAAATCAGCAAGACACAAGCACCCCAAAGTTTAGGGCTGCTCTGTTGACAAGGACCTCCACTTCATTCCACCTTAAATATCCCAGGAAAGCGAAAAATGGATCAAAAAGTTGTGGTCCTTATGTACAATGGAATAACACTCAGCCATGAAATCAATGTCATAAGGCTAGTAGCAGCATGATGAGTGGATTTAGGTAAGACGATTCTAAGTGAAATAAGTCACACAGAAAAGGACACTTCTCATAAGGTGTCACTTATAGAGGGAATGTAAAAACCGTTACACTTGAACTGAATTACAAAACAGAACAGAGTCACACATGCAGAAAACACACTATGGCTGCTTAACGGGAAAGGTGAGGTGGGGTGATACATAAAACAAGAGTTTCAAATTAGCTCAGATACCGTTCCGTAAACCCAATATGTAATAGACAAGACCTACTCCTTGCTCAGAGAAGTGGACTCAACACGCCCGATTCACCGCACAAGAATATATCTGACTAGTAATAATCTTAAAACCTATGTATTGATATCTCTCTGTTAGTGTGTCAAGTGGGTGTAAAGCGGCATAAACACAGCCGTGAAAAGCAGCTAAACCCCATTATAAAAATAAATTACTTTTAAAAACCCATGAAACAAAGACAGGGAAAGAGAGAGAAATTCTTACACAATTCGTTCAGGGGCTGTGATGCAACCTGGATTGACCATATCTAGACCCACAGCTGGATGAGACATAAGGGTGGACACTCTTGGGGCTGAGAGGTTTGGTGAGGTTGGGTGAGCAAACGCAGACCCTTTAAAGTAATACTGCGTGCTACCCATCGCATGGGTCCCAAATCTCCAGGTTCAAGGGCATCTTCCTACATCGAAAACATGCATGAGAAACCCAGAAGATGGTACACCGTGTGATGGGGAAAGGTTTCTAAAACGCACCTCATTTCTCATCTCCTTGTGCTCGGGTTCGCCATTCCAGCCACTTTACTAGCAATCTCCCTACTTGGAGCATCAGCACCTTTAACCTCCTGTTCCGTACAGGTTGCAATTTGTCCTGAGGATGAACGGGAAGACGGGGAACCAATGAGAGACTAGCTCTTGGTGTTGGGACAGGCACAGGTCACTCTATTTTCCCATCAGGAAGAAGAATTAACCACAGGCTCAGCCTGCCCCCCGGAACCAGAACAGGGCCTGAAGCCATCCTGCGCTTTTGCGGCCAGCTCCCAAAAAAGCGACTTGTAAAATGGAGCTTCAGGGCACTGCAATTCACAAACCTGCAGAGTTATAAATGATAACTCTCGTCCACAAATATATTGAGGGAAGGCAAAGAAGAGGATTTGAAATCAAGGCAGAATTGCAAGAAACAGATTTCAGGAGGTAGATTCGAATCGCCTTTAAAGCACATGAAAAGCGGCAAAATGTTGACCATGATGCCCTTGGCCAAAAAGGGCGTATGCGTTTTTTCCTGAATATATTCAGGAAAAAACGCATACGCCCTTTTTGGCCAACCAAGCAACCTGGAAAGGCAAATCAGCGCCACAAAGAAGTCTCGCTTCCCATCGGTCAAAAGGGCCATGCTGAAAAAAGTGTCAAAACCAGAAATGCAGGACAGGCCATGGAGAAATGGGAGCCTTGCTACACTGATGGGTGGGATGTAAATTGCCAACAGCCACTCTGGAGAAGTGTACGGTGTGTCCTGAAACATCTAAGAAACACAGCTTAGAGAGCATAGGGCACTTCCACGCATGAGGAGATAAAGTGGGAAAATTGAAAATCAGCAAGACACAAGCACCCCAAAGTTTAGGGCTGCTCTGTTGACAAGGACCTCCACTTCATTCCACCTTAAATATCCCAGGAAAGCGAAAAATGGATCAAAAAGTTGTGGTCCTTATGTACAATGGAATATCACTCAGCCATGAAATCAATGTCATAAGGCTAGTAGCAGCATGATGAGTGGATTTAGGTAAGACGATTCTAAGTGAAATAAGTCACACAGAAAAGGACACTTCTCATAAGGTGTCACTTATAGAGGGAATGTAAAAACCGTTACACTTGAACTGAATTACAAAACAGAACAGAGTCACACATGCAGAAAACACACTATGGCTGCTTAACGGGAAAGGTGAGGTGGGGTGATACATAAAACAAGAGTTTCAAATTAGCTCAGATACCGTTCCATAAACCCAATATGTAATAGACAAGACCTACTCCTTGCTCAGAGAACTGGACTCAACACGCCCGATTCACCGCACAAGAATATATCTGACTAGTAATAATCTTAAAACCTATGTATTGATATCTCTCTGTTAGTGTGTCAAGTGGGTGTAAAGCGGCATAAACACAGCCGTGAAAAGCAGCTAAACCCCATTATAAAAATAAATTACTTTTAAAAACCCATGAAACAAAGACAGGGAAAGAGAGAGAAATTCTTACACAATTCGTTCAGGGGCTGTGATGCAACCTGGATTGACCATATCTAGACCCACAGCTGGATGAGACATAAGGGTGGACACTCTTGGGGCTGAGAGGTTTGGTGAGGTTGGGTGAGCAAATGCAGACCCTTTAAAGTAATACTGCGTGCTACCCATCGCATGGGTCCCAAATCTCCAGGTTCAAGGGCATCTTCCTACATCGAAAACATGCATGAGAAACCCAGAAGATGGTACACCGTGTGATGGGGAAAGGTTTCTAAAACGCACCTCATTTCTCATCTCCTTGTGCTCGGGTTCGCCATTCCAGCCACTTTACTAGCAATCTCCCTACTTGGAGCATCAGCACCTTTAACCTCCTGTTCCGTACAGGTTGCAATTTGTCCTGAGGATGAACGGGAAGACGGGGAACGAATGAGAGAGTAGCTCTTGGTGTTGGGACAGGCACAGGTCACTCTATTTTCCCATCAGGAAGAAGAATTAACCACAGGCTCAGCCTGCCCCCCGGAACCAGAACAGGGCCTGAAGCCATCCTGCGCTTTTGCGGCCAGCTCCCAAAAACGCGACTTGTAAAATGGAGCTTCAGGGCACTGCAATTCACAAACCTGCAGAGTTATAAATGATAACTCTCGTCCACAAATATATTGAGGGAAGGCAAAGAAGAGGATTTGAAATCAAGGCAGAATTGCAGGAAACAGATTTCAGGAGGTAGATTCGAATCGCCTTTAAAGCACATGAAAAGCAGCAAAACGTTGACAATGATGCCCTTGGCCAAAAAGGGCGTATGCGTTTTTTCCTGAATATATTCAGGAAAAAACGCATACGCCCTTTTTGGCCAACCAAGCAACCTGGAAAGGCATATCAGCGCTACAAAGAAGTCTCGCTTCCCATCGGTCAAAAGGGCCATGCTGAAAAAAGTGTCAAAACCAGAAATGCAGGACAGGCCATGGAGAAATGGGAGCCTTGCTACACTGATGGGTGGGATGTAAATTGCCAACAGCCACTCTGGAGAAGTGTACGGTGTGTCCTGAAACATCTAAGAAACACAGCTTAGAGAGCATAGGGCACTTCCACGCATGGGGGGATAAAGTGGGAAAATTGAAAATCAGCAAGACACAAGCACCCCAAAGTTTAGGGCTGCTCTGTTGACAAGGACCTCCACTTCATTCCACCTTAAATATCCCAGGAAAGCGAAAAATGGATCAAAAAGTTGTGGTCCTTATGTACAATGGAATAACACTCAGCCATGAAATCAATGTCATAAGGCTAGTAGCAGCATGATGAGTGGATTTAGGTAAGACGATTCTAAGTGAAATAAGTCACACAGAAAAGGACACTTCTCATAAGGTGTCACTTATAGAGGGAATGTAAAAACCGTTACACTTGAACTGAATTACAAAACAGAACAGAGTCACACATGCAGAAAACACACTATGGCTGCTTAACGGGAAAGGTGAGGTGGGGTGATACATAAAACAAGAGTTTCAAATTAGCTCAGATACCGTTCCATAAACCCAATATGTAATAGACAAGACCTACTCCTTGCTCAGAGAACTGGACTCAACACGCCCGATTCACCGCACAAGAATATATCTGACTAGTAATAATCTTAAAACCTATGTATTGATATCTCTCTGTTAGTGTGTCAAGTGGGTGTAAAGCGGCATAAACACAGCCGTGAAAAGCAGCTAAACCCCATTATAAAAATAAATTACTTTTAAAAACCCATGAAACAAAGACAGGGAAAGAGAGAGAAATTCTTACACAATTCGTTCAGGGGCTGTGATGCAACCTGGATTGACCATATCTAGACCCACAGCTGGATGAGACATAAGGGTGGACACTCTTGGGGCTGAGAGGTTTGGTGAGGTTGGGTGAGCAAATGCAAACCCTTTAAAGTAATACTGCGTGCTACCCATCGCATGGGTCCCAAATCTCCAGGTTCAAGGGCATCTTCCTACATCGAAAACATGCATGAGAAACCCAGAAGATGGTACACCGTGTGATGGGGAAAGGTTTCTAAAACGCACCACATTTCTCATCTCCTTGTGCTCGGGTTCGCCATTCCAGCCACTTTGCTAGCAATCTCCCTACTTGGAGCATCAGCACCTTTAACCTCCTGTTCCGTACAGGTTGCAATTTGTCCTGAGGATGAACGGGAAGACGGGGAACCAATGAGAGACTAGCTCTTGGTGTTGGGACAGGCACAGGTCACTCTATTTTCCCATCAGGAAGAAGAATTAACCACAGGCTCAGCCTGCCCCCCGGAACCAGAACAGGGCCTGAAGCCATCCTGCGCTTTTGCGGCCAGCTCCCAAAAAAGCGACTTGTAAAATGGAGCTTCAGGGCACTGCAATTCACAAACCTGCAGAGTTATAAATGATAACTCTCGTCCACAAATATATTGAGGGAAGGCAAAGAAGAGGATTTGAAATCAAGGCAGAATTGCAGGAAACAGATTTCAGGAGGTAGATTCGAATCGCCTTTAAAGCACATGAAAAGCGGCAAAACGTTGACAATGATGCCCTTGGCCAAAAAGGGCGTATGCGTTTTTTCCTGAATATATTCAGGAAAAAACGCATACGCCCTTTTTGGCCAACCAAGCAACCTGGAAAGGCAAATCAGCGCTACAAAGAAGTCTCGCTTCCCATCGGTCAAAAGGGCCATGCTGAAAAAAGTGTCAAAACCAGAAATGCAGGACAGTCCATGGAGAAATGGGAGCCTTGCTACACTGATAGGTGGGATGTAAATTGCCAACAGCCACTCTGGAGAAGTGTACGGTGTGTCCTGAAACATCTAAAAAACACAGCTTAGAGAGCATAGGGCACTTCCACGCATGGGGGGATAAAGTGGGAAAATTGAAAATCAGCAAGACACAAGCACCCCAAAGTTTAGGGCTGCTCTGTTGACAAGGACCTCCACTTCATTCCACCTTAAATATCCCAGGAAAGCGAAAAATGGATCAAAAAGTTGTGGTCCTTATGTACAATGGAATATCACTCAGCCATGAAATCAATGTCATAAGGCTAGTAGCAGCATGATGAGTGGATTTAGGTACGACGATTCTAAGTGAAATAAGTCACACAGAAAAGGACACTTCTCATAAGGTGTCACTTATAGAGGGAATGTAAAAACCGTTACACTTGAACTGAATTACAAAACAGAACAGAGTCACACATGCAGAAAACACACTATGGCTGCTTAACGGGAAAGGTGAGGTGGGGTGATACATAAAACAAGAGTTTCAAATTAGCTCAGATACCGTTCCATAAACCCAATATGTAATAGACAAGACCTACTCCTTGCTCAGAGAACTGGACTCAACACGCCCGATTCACCGCACAAGAATATATCTGACTAGTAATAATCTTAAAACCTATGTATTGATATCTCTCTGTTAGTGTGTCAAGTGGGTGTAAAGCGGCATAAACACAGCCGTGAAAAGCAGCTAAACCCCATTATAAAAATAAATTACTTTTAAAAACCCATGAAACAAAGACAGGGAAAGAGAGAGAAATTCTTACACAATTCGTTCAGGGGCTGTGATGCAACCTGGATTGACCATATCTAGACCCACAGCTGGATGAGACATAAGGGTGGACACTCTTGGGGCTGAGAGGTTTGGTGAGGTTGGGTGAGCAAACGCAGACCCTTTAAAGTAATACTGCGTGCTACCCATCGCATGGATCCCAAATCTCCAGGTTCAAGGGCATCTTCCTACATCGAAAACATGCATGAGAAACCCAGAAGATGGTACACCGTGTGATGGGGAAAGGTTTCTAAAACGCACCTCATTTCTCATCTCCTTGTGCTCGGGTTCGCCATTCCAGCCACTTTACTAGCAATCTCCCTACTTTGAGCATCAGCACCTTTAACCTCCTGTTCCGTACAGGTTGCAATTTGTCCTGAGGATGAACGGGAAGACGGGGAACCAATGAGAGACTAGCTCTTGGTGTTGGGACAGGCACAGGTCACTCTATTTTCCCATCAGGAAGAAGAATTAACCACAGGCTCCGCCTGCCCCTCGGAATCAGAACAGGGCCTGAAGCCATCCTGCGCTTTTGCGGCCAGCTCCCAAAAATGCGACTTGTAAAATGGAGCTTCAGGGCACTGCAATTCACAAACCTGCAGAGTTATAAATGATAACTCTCGTCCACAAATATATTGAGGGAAGGCAAAGAAGAGGATTTGAAATCAAGGCAGAATTGCAAGAAACAGATTTCAGGAGGTAGATTCGAATCGCCTTTAAAGCACATGAAAAGCGGCAAAATGTTGACAATGATGCCCTTGGCCAAAAAGGGCGTATGCGTTTTTTCCTGAATATATTCAGGAAAAAACGCATACGCCCTTTTTGGCCAACCAAGCAACCTGGAAAGGCAAATCAGCGCTACAAAGAAGTCTCGCTTCCCATCGGTCAAAAGGGCCATGCTGAAAAAAGTGTCAAAACCAGAAATGCAGGACAGGCCATGGAGAAATGGGAGCCTTGCTACACTGATGGGCGGGATGTAAATTGCCAACAGCCACTCTGGAGAAGTGTACGGTGTGTCCTGAAACATCTAAAAAACACAGCTTAGAGAGCATAGGGCACTTCCACGCATGGGGGGATAAAGTGGGAAAATTGAAAATCAGCAAGACACAAGCACCCCAAAGTTTACGGCTGCTCTGTTGACAAGGACCTCCACTTCATTCCACCTTAAATAT
>NW_028124722.1:0-86826 GCF_965194825.1 Balaenoptera physalus
AGAATCAGAGGGCACATCTTTTAATGCCAGCCATGGCTGGTTTCATCGGTTCAAGGCTAGAGCCAGCCTTCACAATGTAAAAGTAAGTGGAGAGACAGCAAGTGCAGATAGGGTAGCTGTCCAGGAACTTCCAGAAACACTTTGAGAAATTATTGATGATGGTGTGTATTTACCCAACCAGGTTTTTAATGTGGATGAGACACAACTGTACTGGAAGAGGATGCCAGACCGAAGTTACGTCAGTAAGGAGGAAAAGTTGATGCCGGGCTGTAAAGCAGCAAAGGATAGGCTAACTGTTGTTTGGTGGCAATGCTTCCGGTGAATTGAAGCTGAAACCTCTCTTAGTTTATCATTCACAGAACCCAAGAACCCTTAAAAACATAGCCAAGGGCTCTCTTCCTGTTGTGTGGAAGCGTAACCCCAAATCCCGGATTACACAGACCACGTTTCAGGACTGGTTTTGCCACCACTTTATCCCAGATGTAGAGAAATATTGCTTGGAGAAGGACGTTCCAGCAAAACATTCTTTTGCTGCTCGACTATGCTCTGGGCCACCCCTCATTCATGGATGACTTTCATCCCAACGTCAAAGTACTGCATCTGTCACCAAATACTACGTTGCTCATCCAACCTATGGACCAGGGCGTTATAGCGACTTTCAAGAAATATTATTTATGTCACACTTTTTGTCAGGCAGTAAAGGTAAGTGACAAATCAGGAACAACCTAGGGACAACTTTGGGAGGACTATAACATCTACAGGACCATAAAAAACATTGACTTTGCATGGTGTGAGGGTATGGCGGTCACGATGAATGGGGTTTGGAAGAACCTTTGCCCACAGTTTGTTCATGATTTTTGTGGATTTGAGAAGGTAGATCAGAAGTCCGAAGAGGTCTTAAGCAACGTAGTGACCCTCAGCGAGAAGCTGGAGCTAGATCTGCAAGAGGACGATTTCGCTGACCTCCTTGCTGTGCAACATGAGGAGCTTACTGATGGAATTGGAGGCCCAGAGAAAGGATGAAGAGGGACAGGAGGAAGAAAAAGTAACTGAAGAACTGAAGAGATTCACGACACAGAAAATGGCAAGGGAATCTTCGTTATTTGAGGAAGCACTATTAGTTTTTGAGGCACAGGACCCGAACCTAGAATGGGACCCAAAGGTGGCAGCAGCCATTCAGATTGCAATCCAGTGTTACCTTGTCATCTATGATAAGAAAATAAGAGCTACTACCCAGACATCAATGGATCATTCTTTCAAGAGGGTAGATAGAATTAAATCCAGCAAGGAACCAGAACCTTTGCCATCAACGTCAGGTATGAGTGAAATTGCAGCTTGCCCTCTGTCTCCTACTGCTGATAATCCTTCACCCCTACCATCTCCCACCTCCCTTCCCTCCTCCAATCACTAACTCTGCTCGGCTGTTCCCTCGATGTCAGCCCGAGTATCCCAGCTGTTGTACTGTATTACTGTACTTTTCAAGTTACTGTACTGTAAGATTAAAAATGCTTTCTTTGTTTTTGTGCTTGTTTTTTATGTATTGTTTGCGTGAAAAGTATTATAAACCTATTACGGTACAATACCATATAGCCGACTGTGTAAGTTGGGTACCTAGGCGAACTTTGTTGGACTTACAAACAAATTGAACTTACAAACGCACTCTGGGAACAGAACTTGTTCATATGTAGGGGACTTACTGTAAAAGCAAAAAAGAAACAGGAACTAATCAAACTTATAAGCTTTTGCACAGAAAAGGAAACCATAATCAAAATGAAAATACAACCTATGCACTGGGAGAAAATATTAGCAAATGATGAGACTGACAAGGGCTTAATTTCCAAACTATACAAACAGCTCATACAACTCAATAACAAAATAACAAATAACTCAATGGAAAAATGGGTAGAAGACCTAAATAAACATTTCTCCAAAGAAGACATACAGAGAGCCAATAGGCACATGAAAAGATGCTCATCATCACTAATTATTAGATAAATGCAAATCCAAATTACAATGAGGTATCACTTCACACTGATCAGAATGGCCATCATTAAAAAAAATCTACAATTAACAAATGCTGGAGGGGGTATGGAGAAAAGGGAACCCTTCTACACTGTCGGTGGCCATGTAAGTTGGTGCAGCCACTATGGAAAACAGTATGGAGGTTCCTCAAAACAACTATAGGGTTGCCATATGATCTAGCAATCCCACTTGTGGACATATATCTAGACAAAACTATAATTCAAAAAGATACATGAAACCCTATGTTCATAGCAGCACTATTTATAACAGCCAAGACATGGAAACAACCTAAATGTTCATTGAAAAATGAGTGTATAAAGAAGGTGTGGTATACGTATACAAAAGATATTACTCAGACATAAAAAAGAATGAAATAATGCCATTTGCAGCAACATGGATGGACCTAGAGATAATGATACTAAGTGAAGTAAGTCAGAGAGAGAAAGACAAATACCATATAATATCACTTATATGTGGAATCGAAAACAGGACACAAATGAGCATGTCAGCGAAACAGAAACAAACACACAGATATAGAAAAGAGAGTTGTGGTTGCCAAGGAGAGAGTGAAGGAAAGATTGGGAGTTTTGGAATAGCAGAAGCAAACTTTTCTACATAGGATAGACAACCCACCAAGACCTACTGTATAGCACAGGAAACTATATTCAATATCCTGTGATAAACCATAATGGAAAAGAATATATATAGATATATAGATATAGATATATAGATATAGATAGATATATATAAAACTGAATCACTTTGCTGAACAGCAGAAATTAATACAACAATGTATAAAGGCTGCAGAGGGTGTGGAGAAAAGGGAACCCTCCTGAACTGTTGGTGGGAATGTAAACTGATACAGCCACTATGGAGAACAGTATGGAGATCCCTTAAAAGCTAAAAAATAGAACTACCATATGACCCAGCAATCCCACTACTGGGCATATACCCGGAGAAAACCATAATTCAAAAAGATACATGTACCCCAATGTTCACTGTAGCACTATTTACAATAGCCAGGACATAGAAGCAACCTAAATGTCCATCGACAGATGAATATATAAAGAAGATGTGGCACATCTATACAATGGAGTATTACTCAGCCTTAAAAAGGAACAAAATTGAGTTATTTGCAGTGAGGTGGTTGGACCTAGAGTCTGTCATACAGAGTGAAGTAAGTCAGAAAGAGAAAAACAAATACCGTACGCTTACACATATATATATGGAATTTAGAAAAATGGTACTGACGAACCTAGTGACAGGGCAGGAATAAAGACACAGATGTAGAGAACGGACTTAAGGACACAGGGGGCAAAGGGAGACAGGGACATAGTGAGAGAGTAGCACTGACATATATACACTACCAAATGTAAAATAGCTAGTGGTAAGCTGCCGCATAGCACAGGGAGATCAGCTCGGTGCTTTATGTCCCCCAGAGGGGTGGGATAGGGAGTGTGGGAGGGAGTCTCAAGGGGGGGGATATGGGGAATATATGTATACATATAGCTGATTCACTTTGTTGTAAAGCAGAAACTAATACAGTGTTATAAAGTAAGTATACTCCAATAAACATGTATTTAAAAAACCCACAACATTGTAAATCAACTACACTTGAAAATATTTCTTAAGTGCAAACAATTTTCTGAATGTAAGTTTTACTGTGTGTGTGTGTACCACAGGTTCAATATATATGAATTATGTCAAACTGATTACATTGCTTTTCAAAATAAAGAATTTTTGATATTTTACATCAGCCTCATGTTATAAATGCAGAAAAACTATATTATTTTTTTCTAAAGTTCAGAAATAGCCATTTTGCTCATTCGGTATGCTATAAACCATTAACTCTTAAAAAGGGATTCGTGACCTCTTCCTTCCAAAGAAATATTTCTCCACTCACACAAGTTTAATAGAATGTTCCACCATGAACTGACTTCCCACCTTAGAGACACGAGATTTGCATCCTGAAATCTCTTTCTTGCAAAAATGTCCAATTATCATCCTAGCATAACAGAAAAGAAATACTTTTTTCCAGATCTCAAATTCCATACAACTTTAGTCAAGACATCATGTATGTTTTTTTTCACACACACACACACACAGACTGTATTTTATTTTTACAAGAGATAAATCAACTGACACCAAGCACTGTCAATGGATGACCACAACAAAAGCAACAATGATTGCAATTACCAAACACGAAACACACTCATACTATGTCATAATATTGACATTCAGTCCAGTAATCCTCCACTGTAACAGCTCCTTTACTTTGCAGTGAAAGACATCATGCATTTTTAAATAATCAGCACTCACCTGAGGTCTTTAAAAATCAACATAAACATAATTTTGTGTTCTCTTTCATTTACTCTGGTTCTAAGTGGTCATTTCTAAATGAAAGTATTTAAGTATGTTAACGTTATCTTATTTTTTTTTTATTAACGTCATCTTATAACATCATATTGCAAATGACTACCGTGTCTCCAAAGATGAAATATGAGGAACTCACAATTAGGCTCTCCAAAGTTTTCATCTCTGAATGTGTATGACCCTTCAGCTGAACTCCACACTGTTCATTATTCTCTGAGAATATTCTTTTTCTTGTATGGCCATCTCACATGCTCTTTCATTTCATGAAGTTTTTTCCTACAATGTTATGCCTAGTTTATTTCTGAGAATATGCATTATTTCAGAATGATATTTATAGACACAAAGACTTCTCTATAATTCCCTGAGAGTTTCAAGAACTCCTTCTTCTTTTTTTTTTTTTAATAACTAGATTCTGAAGCTCTCCACAAAGCATTACTAAACTTGCATTTACATAAGTATCTACATATTAATCACACATTAATGCATTCACAAATGTATTATGATTTATTGCTAATTTTGGAGCTGTCTTATTTACCACCCTCTTGGAAATCACTTTAATATTTGCACTTAGGACTTGAAAGAGAATGGATAAATAAAAACCGGAAGAATATGCAAATACAATTTATATATTTCTCATAAAATTAGGTGATGATCTAACCTTTATCCAGAAAAAAAGAAGAGCCCAGATACTCTGCAGGCATGATCCTCGAGAATGTGTGGTCTTCCAGCAGGAAAACATGCAGTAATCCATGTGGCAGAGTTTACCTGTGACCAGCTGGGGTTAGTGACCTATGCATTCCTTACATGCAACATATCAGGAGTGGAAAAGGGGAATTTGTCCGTTGTGGCAATAAGTATAATGAAGATTTGTAGCAGGTCATGCTCATATGTTCAACACAGGTACAATCAAACGTTTACTCAATTCTGGTAGATCTAAGTCTGTATCTGTTACCTGGTCTTTAACGAGGAAATGTCACAACTGACTTACCAAAAAAAAAGTGTTTTGTTTGTTTGTTTGTTTTAATTAGAGTCACGGTGAGTAAGGCAGAGTTCAGAACAGCTAATGTGACTTAGTGATTCTCTCATCAGGAAATACAGTTTCTACTTCCCTGTTTATTCTCCACATCCTGTAGTAAGTAAAGTTTCCACGAAAGATAAATTTACAGCGTGAAAAGCAAAGAAAACTTACATGTGTTGATAAGGTCATTTTGATAGGTTTTACCACGTATGTCAGTGTTTCTGGGGATGGACACAAGCCAGAGCTCCCTACTCTGACATTTTCACTGATGTCATTCCCCTTGATCCTCAATTTGAAAGTGGATAAAAATGTTTTCTATGCTTTCTTCTTTAAGAAATTAAATAAAGAATGCTTTCTAGACATGATCCTCTAATGATTTGCAGTCAGTGGTCATCAACAGAGGAAAAGCACAGAATCTCATCCCCACAGAAGGGTGACATTCAGTCAGGTAAGAAAATGCTCCCCGAAATCAGAGCTTCATCTTTAACATGCAATCAAAGGCTTTCACAGCTTCTTCATCACTCTGCACTCAGCCCTACCATATGGGATTGGCTCTGAGAATATCACATCAGATGACTGACAAACATGTCATAGTACACTGATCTGGTACCAGATCCTGCCTCTCTTAATGATCTCCCACAGGGACATTGGAATATTCTAGGATATTTCCTGGAGCCCTCTATTCTACACAGGTACACTTCCAAGTAGAAGCAGAAGCTTGGATTCTCACTGGAACCCCTGCTCTGTCCAACCAACCTCTCTAGAAATATAATGTTCTAATCTCTCCTGATTAGAACATTTCAAGGTCTCTCCCTGTGCTAATTTAGTAAAGGTAAAAGAGAAACAAGAAAGAGCAAACTATGCAGGGAGCAATATATAAGATTCCTTTACTTAACGTATTTATCTGATATACCCAAATACTGAGAAATATAGATTCATTTCATAATGTTCAAGAAAAGAGGAGGAGGAACCTCCATGCCAACAGTATATATAAAATGGAATCAATATTGCATAAGCTCCAGCTTAAGCTTAGCTATGAGGTACTAACCCTTCTCATAAAGAAGCAATAGTTCTCCATCATTTGAAGCACACTGAGGACTCAGACAGCTGGACACTGAAGGTGTAGCCTTCTCACTCGAATTCTGTACCTGCATCACAGAGCAGTGAAATATTCCCAAAGAATTATTAAGGATGAGGGGGGAAGGCGAAATAAAAAAGATGAATCCATAGTCTGTCCTGCCGTCTGTTCTGTTGGATATTACCACCATCTTGGCCCAATATGACCTTCCCACTTTCCTCTGGGTCTCCCTACTTTCCACCTCCATCCTCTCATTATATCTTACCTACACTTGGGAACGACTCTAGTTTTTCCACTTATCTTTATCAACAAGTAATCCAAATAGCAACTGTGTATATAACTCCTTAGAAACCTCAGGTCTGACTCAGTAATAATACATGACCTTCAAAGTCCAAAGTTTTCCTAATTCCCTTTATTATTATTTTTTTTCTAATTTCTATGTACTTACACTCTTAAGACCTCCACTGTTCTCAGGTTCGTCTTCCCTGCAAAATCTGTCAACCTAGACATAGACTTAAGTACCACCCACTAATTATCTCCTAGGGAATCCAATTTTTAAAAAAGCCTCAGCAAGCCTTATGGACTTTATTAAAGACTCTTTAAGATAACCCATGGGAGATAGCAGCACACCCACAGATATCTATCTAATACACCCTCAGAGTAATTTTTTTTTCTCTTTTATAAAGTCTCTTCTGGCCAATGAAGACTCTGAGCTCTTCTTCTTCAACATATGCAGTGTCTCACCCTTCTGATTGCTCTCTGCTCTATCCCAGGTCCACTCCCTTTCCTGATATTACATTCTTTCCCAATTTTGTATGTTGGTAAAATCAAATAACATAAAATACAGCCTGTAAGTTATTATAAAGTGCACCGTTCAGTGATATTAAATGCAGTCATATTATTGGGCGATCAACATCACCATTTATCTTTCTAATTCTTTTCTACGTTTTAAAACTGTAACTCTATATCCTTTAATTATAACTTTCCTTTTTGTTCCATAACCACTTGAAAAGCGTCATTACCCTCCCAATTTCTACGGTTTGGACTACCCTAAGTAACCCCATAAAATTGAAATAAGTAGTTGTATTTTTATGACTCACTAAAAGTCACAAAAATGGCATTTTTGGTACCTAAATTTCCTCAAGATTCATCCAATTTGTAGCATATTCCTAGATCTTTTCCTTCTTAACACTGAATAATATTGTATTATATGGGTATACCACACTTTGCTTATCCAGGAACTAGTGGATGAACACTTAGGTTGCTTTCATATTTTAGCTACTGTGATTATTACTGCTCTAAACACTGGACTACAAATATTTCTTTAAGACCCTGATTTCAATACCTTTGGGTATACCTCATAGTAAAATTCCTGGATCATGTAGTAATTCTATTTTTCAATATCTGAAAAATTGCCATACTCTTTTGCAAAGCAGTTGTATCATTCTGCATTCCCTCTGACATAGCACAATGGTTCCAACTCCCTCACATCCTCACCAATAGTTGTTTTCTGCTTGTGTATGTGTGTGTGTGCTTGTGTGTGTATGCATGCACACAAATATATAAACATGCATTTAGTGATATGGAGCATCTATTCAAGTGCTTAGTCATTTGTACATCTTTTGGAAGAAACATCTATTGAAGTCTTTTATCCATTTTTGAATCAGGGTGTTTGCTTTTTGTTCAGTTCTAGGAGTTCTCTGTATATTCTGAATAGAAATCTCTTGTCAGATAGATGGCTCTGAAATATTTTCTCCCATCTTGTGGGTTGCCATTTTATTCTGTTTACATTTCTTTGATACACATTTTTTTTTAACTTATGTACTGCAAATTGTTTATTTTTTTGTTAGCTGTACCTTTGTTGTTCCTTCGTTTCATATGGAGGAAAACACTGCCAAATCCAATATCATGAAGCTCTTGTCCTGTATCTTCTTCTAAGACTTTTTATATTATTAGGTCTTATATTTAGTTTCTTGATACGTTTTCATTAATTTTTGCATATGATGTTAGGTAAGGGTCCATCTTCCTTCTTTTGCATGTTGACCACAAGACTTCTCAGCACCATGTTTTGAAAATACTATCCTTTCTACTTTGAAAAGTCTTGGCAACTTGTCAAAAATCATTTGGCCATATATCAGGGTTTATTTCTGGGTGTTGTATTCTATTCTATTCTATTGGTCTTGAATAAGGGAGAAAATAGTATAACCTATCCAGGTTGATGAAGAACATAAAGAAAGACCAGGACTGAGAATTAGGAGGGCAATATAAAACAGCAGGGAGTAAAAGACAGTGTGAGAGAAGATCTTGTATTTGCGAGTTCATGGAAATAGGATCATGCTAAAAGCACTAAACGCCTGACTTTGAACAATACGGTAAATGTGCCAGCAAGAAACATAACACTTACCCATCTCTGGGAAATATAGTATGGGCATAAAGATAAACTACACACAAATACATTAAAAAGGGAAGGGTTTTCATGGTGTGAGAATATTGTGGCATTTGAAATACAATTTACTTCTGTTCTACCATTGTCTCTAAAATTTATCAAAGTGTATATACAAGCAATTCCAATCCTGGTAATGTGCTTGACAGGTTTATATATGAACTTCAGTAGAGCAGTAAATGTACATTCATAGTAGGACTGTTCCCTAAACCAAAAAACAAAACACAAAAACTGCAAAGACTAGAGTTCACTTTGTCAACACACTTACAGATGCAATGATGGTTAACGGTCTGAAAACAGAAGGTGAGCATGGGTGCAAGAGGTTAATCCCCAGGCTGGGGTGGGGTGCAGAGTTTGAGGGTAACACAAGTAGAAAAGGCTTTTGTCCTATCCTTGATTTTTGAGGTATGGAAATTCACAGGTCACTACCTTCATTTCAAACTGAATGAATGCACTATTCAATTTTTTTAAACAGGCGAAGTAAACATGAGTGATAATAAATTTCAAACTGTCGCTAATCAAATAAGATATTAAGAAAACTTAAATAATATGATTTAAGAATGAAGTAGAGAGATTGTCCAACATGGTAGCATTCAAAGACCCAGAGCTTGATGTCTCTCATGGGCACACCAAAGTCACAACTGTTTACAGAACAGCAATTGATGAAAAAGGCCGGGACCTACCATAAAAGATGTTTTACAGCTAAAGATATAAGGAAGGCACCTCGACAAGACAGAAAGGAAGGGCAAAATCTCAATAGAGTCAAGACCCATACCACCAAGTGGGTGGCCCACAAATGGGAGAATAATTACAATTTCAGAGGTGCTCCCAGGTAGCAAGGGGTATGAAGCCAACATCAGGCTCCCAAGCCCAGGGATCCTGTTGTGGAAAGAAGAGTTCCTAGAAAGTTGGGCTTTGAAGACCAGTAGTGCTTATTTTCCAGAGAGCCAGAGGGTTGTGGGAAATAGAGATTCCACTCTTAAAAGATGCTCACAAAATCCCACATGATCTGAGAATCAGAACAGAAGCAGTCATTTGAAATGATCCCGGGTCACACCTACCTCCTGATCTTGGAGAGTCTCCCAGAGAGGCAAGAGGCAACTACAGCACAGCCTCAGGGACAGAGACACTGGCAGCAGCCATTCGGGGGAGCTCCTTCTACCTCGTGGACGCTGGTACCAGCAAGCATAATTTCAGAATCCTCCCTGTAGCTTGTCAGCCTCAGGACCGAGCCCCACCCATTTCCACCAGACTACAGACACAAGTACTAGGATGCTGCAGGCCAAGCAACTAACTGAGCAGGGGCATAGCCCCATCCACCAGCAAACAGGCTGCCTTCAGATCCTCTCAGTGCACTGCTGCCCCTGGACATGGGTACAGCCACCAAAAGCCCCAGGACCAGCCTCCACACCTCAGTGGACAGGCACCAGCCCCAGAGTCCCTGGCCCCTCTGACAAGTGAGCCTGCTCTGGCCTTGGAGTCAGCCTCACCATCGGCAGGTGGTAACTGCACAGACACTGGATGGAGCTTGGACCTACCCAACAGCAAACCTGCTTTAGCAGTGGAATCAGCCTCATACACCGACAGGCACACACCAGCTCCAGGGATACCACAGCCCAGCAGCCTGTGTAACCAGGCCACTTAATTGCAGGCCAGAAGCAGCCATGGACTCAGCTGGGTCCTGACCCTGCCCATCAGAATGCCAACACAAGATTAGGGATACCCCCGGCCCTGCAGAGAGCTGTGTCAGGAACAGTGATCCAACACCAACTCTGTGGCTCCTGGGCCCTGCAGCCAGAACGCAGAACCTGTCTCTTCCTCCCAGTAGCCAGCATAGCCCCAGAACCAGTGACTGGGCACTAGCCCTGATATCACCTGGACTGCAATTCTACCCATAAGTGAACCACCACCAGATTTGGTGTCCCCCAGAGTTGTGCAGCCAGCTGCCTTATGATTTAGTCTCACCAAGCAGCACAGACAGCCTCCATACAAGGCAGAGCCTGGCAAACAAGCAGTCTGGGGGCAGCCAAGCCTACCAGACGACCCACAGTAGTCAGCCCACCACAGCAGAAGTGCCCAAGCAGCCCACATAGGGGGTACATACACCTAGAATATATAGCTCTAGTGACCAGGGGAGAGGGGGCTGCTGGGACCCAAAGGACAGCTCCTACAAAAGGCCACTTCCCCAAGGTCAGGTAATGTAACAAACCTACTACACACATAGCAATAAAAACAGGAAGTTAAGAAAAATGAGGTGACATGGAAACACGATCCAAATGAAGGACCAAGATAAGAATTCAGAAGAAGATCTAAGTGAAGTGGAGATAACCAATCTCCTCAACAAAGGGTTCAAGGTAATGACTGTAAAGATGATCAAAGAACTCAGGAGAAGAATGGACGACCAGAGCAAGAAGTTAGATTTTTTTTTAAAAAGAGTTAGACATTAAAGAACAACAAAACAGAGATGAGGAATACAATAACTGAAATGAAAAATACATTAAAGGAAACTACTGTAGACTAAATGATACAGAGGAATGAATCAGAAAACTGAAGGACAGAGTACTGGCAATCACTGAAGATGAACAGTAAAACAATAGATTAAAATGAAATGAGGAAAGTTCAACAGACTTGTGAAACAACATCAAGTGTACTAATATTTGCATTATACTGGTCCCAGAAGCAAAAAGGAAAGACAAAGCAGTGTAGAACATACCTGAAGACATAAGAGTTGAAAACTTCCCTAACCTGGGAAAGGAAACAGACATCCAAGTCCAGTAAACACAGTAAGGCCAAAACAGGATCAACCCAAAGAGGACCACACCAAGACTCATTGTAATTAAAATGGAAAAAAAAAATAATAAAGATAAAAAGACACTATTAAAAGAAGCAAAGGAAAAGCAACAAGTTACAAACATGGGAAATTGCATAAAGTTATCTGCTGACTTTTCAGGATAACCTCTGCATGCCAGAAGGGAGTGGCATGGTATATTTAAAGTCATGAAAGGGAAAAGCCTATAAGCAAAAATACTCTACCCAGCAAGGCTGTCCCTCAGCTTTGATGGTGAAATCTAAAGTTTTACAGAGAAGCAAAACTAAAAGAGCTCAGCATCGCCAAACCAGCTTTATGAGAAATCTTAAAGGGGCTTTTCTAAGTGAAAAAGAAAAGGTCACGATTGAAACATAAAAATTAGGAAAGGAAACTTACTAAAGGAAAAACCTCATTGGTTAAGGCAAATATTCAACAAAGGTAGTAAATCAACCATGGACACAGCTAATAGGAAGGATGAAAAAAAAAAACAGTAATAAAATCATCTATATTCACAATAAGAAGTTAAGGGACACACAAAACAAGTAGATGTAAAATATAAGGTCAAATTCAGTAACTGTGGGGGAGCAGAGTAACAATGCAGGGTTGTTAGTGTCCATGTGAAATTAAGAGGTCAGCAACTTAAATAATCACACACACACACACACACACACACACACACACACACACATAAACAAAACTGAAAGAAATCCAAACATAATATTAAAGATAGTCCTCACATCACAGATGAAGGGAATAAAAGGGGAAGAAAGGAACACTGAAGAAATTAAAGAGGGATTCTAAAAATACCCAAGACAAATGAAAATGAACACACAATGATCCAAAATCTATGGGACACAGCCAACGCAGTTCACAGGGGGAAGTTATAGTGATACAAGCTTATTCTTAGGAATCAAGAAAAATATCAAATAAACAACCTAACATTACATCTGAAGGAATTAGAAAAAGAAGAAAAAACAAAACTCAAAGCTGTCAGAAAGAAAAATTAAGAAAACTATACCATATGCAATGACATCAAAAAGAATAAGACACCTAGGAATAAACACACCTAAGCAGGTAAAAGACATGTGCTCAGAAATCTATCAGCCATTGGTGAAAGAAGTTGAAGACAACACAAAAAGATGGAAAAATATAGCATGTGCATCGACTGGAAGAATTAATACTATTAAAATAACCATACTATCAAAGACAATCTACAGATTTAATGCAATCCCTATCAGAATACCAAAGCATTTTCACAGAACTTGAAAAAGTAATTTTAAAATTTGTATAGAAACACAAAGACCCCAAATAGCCAAACAATCTTGAGAAAGAACACAGCTGGAGGCATCAGGCACCTTGACTTCAGACTATACTGCAAAGTGACAGTAATCAAAGAGAAAGGTACCAGAGCAAAAAGAGACACAAAGATCACTGGAATAGAATAGAGATCCCAGCAATAAGCCCACACACTTATATTTAATTGATTTATGACAAAGCAGGCAATATGGAGAAAAAACTGTCTCTTCAATAAGTGGTACTGGGAAAACTGGTCAGCTACATGGAAAAGAATAAAATTAGATTATTTTACCACACCATATATAAAATAAATGCAAAACTGAATAAAGACCTAAATGTAGGACCAGAAACCATAAAACCCCTAGAGGAAAATATAGAACATTCTTCAACATAAATGATAGCAACAGTTTTAGGTTCAGTCTACTAAGGCAAATGAAACAAAAGCAAAAATAAACAAATGGGACTTCACTAAACTTAAAAGATTTTGCACAGCAAAGGAAACCAAAGACAAAATGAAAAGACAACCTGCTGAGGGAGAGACCATATTTGCACATGATAAGAGGTTAACATCAAAAAAGATGACCAAGCAAGGGTTCACACCTAAACTACTGAAACAGCACATACAACTCAATATCAAAAAAACACCCAAAATCTTTTTTAAAAAAATGAGAAGACCTAAATAGACATTTTTTTCCAAGGAAAAACTACATATAGACAGCCAGAACTCACAAAGATGCTAAACATAGCTAATCGGCAGTAAAATGCAAATCAAAACTATGAGATATATCACCTCAGTCTTGTCAGAATGGCTGTCATCCAAAAGATCACAAATAACAAAGGTTGGTGAGGATGTGGAGAAAGGGAAACTCTTCTACACTCTTGATGTGAATGTGAAGTAGTGCAGCTACTGTGGAAAGCAGAATGGAGGTTCCACAAAAAACGAAAAATAGAACTACCATAATATCCAGCAATTTCACTGTTGGGTATATCAGAAGAAAACAAAAACACTATTTCAAAAAAAAAATAACTGCACACCAATGTTCATAACAGTGTTATTTGCCATAGCCAAGATATAGAGTCAAACTAAGTGTTCATCAATAGCTTCGTGGATAAAAAAGATTTTTTATGATGACTTCAGCAAAAAATGAAATTTTGCCATTTGCAAGAACATGGATGGATTTGGAGGGTATTATGCTTAGTAAAATAAACCGCAGAGAAAACAAGCATGGCATGTTATGAGAAAAAAAGCATGGTATGGTATGAGAAAACAAGCATGGTATGTTATCACTTACACGTGGCATCTAAAAAATTGAATACAATAACAACAAAAAAACAGACTCACAGATTAAAGAACAGACTAGTGGTTACCAGCAGGGAGAGATAGGGTGGAGGAGCAAAATAGTGGTAGGAGATTTTGAGGTACAATCCACTATGTATAAAATCAATAATCTAGAGTGATGTACTGTATAGCATGGGGAATATAGCCACTCTTTTATAATAACTATAAATGGAGAAGAACCTAAACATTTATGAATCACTATGCTGTACCACTGAAACTAATATAATAATGTAAATTAACTATAGATCAATAAAATATAAAGTAAGAAACAATAAAGGGGAGACACAGATTATTAGATAGAAATCAATTAAATAAACACAAGTTTTGGAAATCAAGGAATTAAAAAACAACACGTAAGACACAACATTGGCATTTAAAGTGTACAATCTATTCATTTAAAAGAAATCATTTAAGTGGTAAAAAATGGTACCCATTCTCACAATTTTGTATATCTAGGATAAATTATTATCTACAAAAATATGTTACAAATATTCACTCAAAAAGAAAGAGAAAATTGGGATAAACCCATTTTAGTATCCAAATTTAATATCAAAGTCTCTATGCAAAATTGATTTGAATAAGTTCTGTTAGACACTTCTAGTTTCTTTGTGATGTAAAATCTTTTAAAGCATAAAAATCAGCCTTTCTACATTATTCCATTAGACATACATAGAAGTTAAAAGAAATGAGAAGACAGAACAATCAACCAGGAAGGTGAATTTACTGAGAAACAGTCATTCGTTCTCCCTCCTCCTTTTCTTTTCCTCCTTTTCCAGGTCTCTTTCGGTTCCGATCAAGAGAAATCTTGAGAGTTCTGAGAATATTTCTTTGAGGGCTTCAAATCACCATACCTACATCCTCTGCCACAACTACGCACACGGCAACAAAAATAAACCTCTGCTATCTACTCACGTAGGAGGGATTCATGCAAAATAAACTCCTACATGGAGACCAACAGGTGAGTTTTCTACCTGTTCTTTCTAATGTCCTTCCATTATAGTAAATCCCACACATTATGAGGATGAAACGGTTATGTGAGCTTTTCCTTGAAGTCAAAAAACTTGCATTCATTTCAAGTACCTGGTGATCATAGGGTACAGCCAGGGAAGGTGCCATCCCCCTTGGGGGGAGGGGCAGTGGATGGGCTCCCGCACCCATGCACCTCCTGATGCACAGATTCTGGAGAAACAAAGGGCAGTCACACCGCAGTCAGCCTGTCAGGCTGTCGGGCCACTGGGCAACCCGACCAGCCTGGAAGTGCCCCATCAGTTTGCTGAAAGCAAAACCCTGTCCCCCCTGTGAAGCCAGGCAATTTGGGTCAGAGAGTCAGAGGAGACCGGTAATCAACTCCTCCTCTCTGCTCACCTCCTTGGGGTTACAGCAACCCCATCTCCAAACCCAAATCTGACCCTGGAGTGCCAAACTGGGAGTGGCAGGTGGGCTCTGCCGGTGCTTCAGCGCCCTCTGGAGGTTGTCTGCTCTAATGGCAACTCTCAGCCCTTCCTCCTCCTCCTTCCCTAGTCCTGGGGGCTGCCTTGGCCTCCTGCAGCTGCTGGCCTGAATTCATTCTTCTTTTTTCTCCAATTACAATGAAGTGTCTTACAGAGGTTTGGAATCTCTTGAAGAAGGAAGATCTTTTAGCCAATACACCTTAACCGTGAGAAGTTGGTTTCAAGAATGAACCTGAAATACTGTATTTTTCTCCTGATGATTCCAAGGAGAGACAGCTCAAGTTTTCTAAATCATAAGAAAAACCAAGGTAAATATGATATTCTGAGCCAGAGATGAAAAAGCAGTTTTTAGCACCCCCTCCTCATGTCATATGACCGGGATTTAAATCAATCAAGTGCCACTGGTTTTTAAATCAAGTGACCCAACTTTAAATCCATCAGCTGCTTCCCTGTAACTCACGTGACTTGGCTTTGAATAGTAAGAAATGCAGAGGTATAAAAATGATGTTCTGAACAATAAATGGAAAGACAACATTTTAGAAAGTTTTTTCCTTTTCGAATGGACCATTCATTGCCTACAGAATAAAGGATTCCCTTGTGGATTTCTTGAACTGTAAACACATACATTGTCTCCGTTGGCTTGATTGACTTAGATTTTGGGTTTTTTTGTTGTTGTTGTTGTTGTTAACATCTTTATTGGAGTATAATTGCTTTACCTTGTTGTGTTAGCTTCTGCTGTATAACAAAGTGAATCAACTATTCGTATACATATATCCCCATATCCTCTCCCTCTTGTGTCTCCCTCCCACCTTCCCTATCCCACCCCTCTAGGTGGTCACAAAGCACTGAGCTGATCTCCCTGTGCTATATGCAGCTGCTTCCCAATAGCTATCTATTTCACCTTTGGTAGTGTATAGATGTCCATGCCACTCTCTCACTTCATCCCAGCATACCCTTCCCCCTCCCTGTGTCCTCAGGTCCGTTCTCTACATCTACGTCTTTATTCCTCGGCAGCGACTCCTGCTAGGGACGGATACTTCCTTTTATGCTCAGGGAAATCCCCTAGTTTGAATATGATTTGAGTTTGATCCTGTGAAACCATCAGAACTTCCCACCAGAGATAAATGAGGAGATTCTGGCCTTTATTAGTATGCATGATGAACACGGGTGTCCTGGCTGTACTTGCCAACCCTCCTATTTTACCCACCTATTTTTATCCACCTTCCTCCCTGTGAGTACCTTTGACCAACCCTGAGTTCAGACTCCTGACCTATTACAGTGACTTTGTCAGCCTTTCTTTAAAAATGGACAGGTAATAAAACGAATTTAACCTAGAAGCAGCAGCTCAGTAAGGGAAATAAAATCATCAGAAGTTATCTAATCACAGCCACAGCCATCCAGGGCTCTGTCTTACCTGCTGGGTCATAAGAATGGGACCTTCCTAAACTTGAAGGGCATCCAATCAAATAAGTAAAGGTCTGCTCACCTCTGGCTCTTGGAGGGATTGCTAGGCACTCTACCCAGTGTATACTAACTGCAAAACACTGTCATGGTTGTGAAACACCTATGTTCCAGGAAAGCTTTTTGGGGTGCATGGGGAAGGTTTCTTTTTGACATCAAGCAAAAAATAAATCACCAAGCTCTTTGAGCACAGGGGTTCTTAAGAGGGCAGTAGAAGGAAGGAATGGGCAGAAAAGACGATCTCCAGTGAAGTGAAGGCCGTTTTTCCAAAAGAGTAGGATTTAGTCTCAGTTTAAGGAGAACACTTTTAAATAGCTGGGACAGCTCCAAACTGCAGTTTAGGGAACGAGTGCTTCAAAAGAACAGTGCTTTAAAAGTCCTGGCAAGGCAGCAAGAGGATGAAGAGTTGGTTTTGCATAGTTTTGAACACAGGAGTAAAGAAGCAGAGGCATCTCTGACTAAAAGGCCCTGAGATCCTATGGCATCAATGGGTCAGTTGCAGGGGCAGGGGGTGTGGGGGGCGATATTTCTCTCTCAATGTCTCCCAGGGCAGCCACCCCTCCCGACCCCACCACCCCCACTCCCTTCACCCTTCCTCCCTCCACTGTTGGGTCCCCAGGGACAGCACTTTTCAAGCTGGAGCCCTCAGGCACCATCTCTGCTGTCTGGATTCTTCCTGGAGCCTGGCAAGTTCTGGGACAGGAAGGCGGGTCTGCAAGGCCGCTGCGGTGCAGTCGGACCTGGAGGCCTGGAGGGGAACTGGAGCCCTGAAGCCCACCCACGTCCTTGAAGCCGAGGGAGGAACACATCCTCCTAACAGTACTTCTCAGGGGTCAGCGTGCTCCCCACCCGACGGTGATCCATACTCACTTGAGGCAGCAAGGACTGCCTCTAACTGGCCCCCTCGATTCCGCCTTAAGGGTCCTCGCACATGTGTGATAGCGCAGGCCCCGGATCTCTTTAGTCAGCTGAGGCCAGTGCTGCCGGCATCCCTCCAGTCCCATCCCCCAGCCCCTCCCTCTGGGATTGTATCTAATAGAAGAAAGAGCACAGAGGAATTGGCTGAATCAAGGGACCTGGGAGCCTGGGGATGAGTTTGAAGACCGAGAACCTAAGGCGCAATTACATATTATTGGAAACTCTTGTGGAGTGTGTGTGGGGGGGAGGTTAGGAGGCTGAGAGGCTGAGTCGACCTGCTGAGTCCAGCCCCAGGACACCACACAGCCCTGTCCCCCTTTCCCTGCCATCAGACAAGCGGTGCCGCAACTCCAGCCGGGACTCTGCACTTCCCCCTCCCTGATTCTCCAGAAGAGCAGGTGGCCCCCCTCTGAGGGCAGGGGCAAGACAACGGACCGATGTCCCCCTGCACTAAGGCGCTACTGGAATCTTTTCCTGAACAGCAGTGCTGGCTTGGAGCGAACCCGTGCACCGCCAAAGTTGGTCTCGTCCTGCAGCTGAGGGATGCAGGCTTTAAGTCAGCTGCCTTGGCTTTAAATCAATCAGTCCCCCCTTTAAGTCAGGTGACCCGACTTTAAATCACTGTGTGCCCCTCAAGCCTGCCACTTCAAAAGTTGGGAACTTCACTTTGATCCCAGCACCTCACACAGCTGAATGCACACTGTAGTCACCCCCAAGCCTGGCTTAGAGGCAGGATATAAGGTAAGGGGATGGGCTGCACACATGGTGAGGAGGGTGCACTTCATGTACCAGAAGGGTCCAGGTACTCTGGGTACAGCAAGCAGTGCACGATACAGCAGCTCCCTGGCAAAGCTGGTGATGCACAGGGGGAGCAGGCACACTCAGGCATGCAGAGGTTCCAGGCCAGGAGCTGGGGCACAGCCAGCCGGGAGGGTGTGAAAGCCGAGGATCTGAGCCTTCTTGAGAAAGGCAGACACAGAGGATGGATGAGAAACAAAGACCAGATGAAACATGGATTTGAAAAGCACACCCTGCTCTTGAAATTGGGGTGGGGTCACCCCAGATTTGACTCTTCTTACGCCCCAGTACCTAGTGCTCTGCATTTGCCCAATTACTTATAAAATGTGACTGATAATATCTAAACCATAGAATACTGCATTTGGAGTGGTTTTGCGTGTTTATGTTTCTATAGTGGAATAATCTTTTCTACAAGAAAAATGTACACAATCTGAAATAAATTCAAACCCCTCTTTAAAAAATACTATATCGGACTTCCCTGGTGGCGCAGTGGTTAAGAATCTGCCTGCCAAGGCAGGTGACATGGGTTCGAGCCGTGGTCAGGGAAGATCCCACATGCCGCACAGCAGCTAAGCCCATGGGCCACAACTAATGAGCCTGCAGACCACAACTACTGAAACCCGCGCGCCTAGAACCGGTGCTCCACAACAAGCGCAGCAAGAGAAGCCACCGCAATGAGAAGCCCGCGCACCGCAAAAAAGAGTAGCCCCCGCTTGCCGCAACTAGAGAAAGCCTGCGCATAGCAACGAAGACCCAACGCAGCCAAAAACAAATTAATTAATTAATTAGTTAACTATTTTAAACAAAAGTACTATCTCCTTCTGTACAGCTTCTCTGGGAAGAACAGAGAGATGGCATAGGAGAGTGAGAAAGACCAACATTTAGTGCACATCTCTCATGCAGTTGCTCTGCTGGCTCAGATAGATTTATCCCCACTTTACAAAGGAGGAAATAATCTCAGAGAGGTTTAGTAATTTTCCCAAAGCCAAACAGCTATGGAGTGGCAGAACCAAGATCTGAACCAAGTCTGTTACCTTCAAAGCCTAAGTCCTCATCACAACAAAACTCAATTAATATTTACATTTATCGAATTACATGGCAACCTGGGGAGTTCTTGGCACAATCCTGAATAAGAGTGAGAAAGAAAGAAATAGCATTGTTCCTATAGTCAACCCAAATTTTTGGAGCAGCTGCTAGATGCCTGGTCCTTTTTGGGGTTCAGCAGTGATCAAGACAGGAAGAGTCCTGCTTTCATGAACCACGTAGTGGGGAGGAGAGACGGGTGCAACTTGGGTGAGGGATTTCACCTTGCTGGACCTCTGTTTTGTCATCTGGAAAATGGGATGGGTGTTCCTCATTTTCTGGGATTGTCCAGCCCTCACATTCTCTGATTCCATAAGAAGCATTTGTTTTCCTGTTTCTTTCAAATTCATTCAGGCCGTGAGCTGTGATGAATGTTGTTAGCTGCTCCCCAAATCACTCTATTCCCACCCTTTTCCTGTGATCAGGTCTTTCCCGAAACATGACTCACAGTCAGTCAAGTCACAGAACCGAAGGGGCACCCAGCAGAAAAATCCCAACCCTTGCTTCCCAGGAGCTCTGCGGTCTACCTGCCAGGTAAACTTAACTCACCTGGCACAAGGGGGCCATCCCTGGTGTCACATCAACATGATCTCAGGCACAAACCTCCTTGTTTTTCCATTTTGTCTTGAAGTTACTTGTTGAAACAACTGCACAAATATGACACAGATATAAAATCAGGCATCTTCTGCCCCCAGTGCCTACTAATAAATGATTTTCTGCCACTTTAATGATAAAGATAGAACATTTCAACATTCTGCTACCCTTATTATTTGTCATTTTTGTTGATATTTCTATTGACTACATCTTTCAATATTTTAACAATGGAACATTTATTTAGGGTGTTCCAGACCCAGCCTTTAGTGGTAAAGGTTTTGTTGTTATATTTCTATTATGTTTCCTTTAAAAATCATTATCCTATTTAAATGGATTAAGTCAATTCTATAGGCATTTACCTTATGATATTGATGAAATTGATACATAGAGGGCAGTAGTACAAGTTGATTGGACTTGAGAACCTCTATTAGCACAGTTAAGTATAAATATTATCTATATGTAAACCAAAGTACAGGCCGAGTGAGATTCTCTGACTTTTTTCCACTGTCTGCCCCTCAAGCCTGTGAGAAATGGAATAGTTCTTGCCCTATCAGTAAACAAAGGATGTCACAGTCTTCAGCACTTGCAGCCCTCCAATGTGAGCCGGCGGGCCCTGAGGCACTCAGGATATGCAAATACAGAATGCAGGCCCCAGAGAGCTGAGGTGCATATCAAAGGAAGGAATTCAGTGAGCCCAGGCAAAGAAAAGCGCCGCATTCCTCACCTTGGGAGAGATGGTTTTCCTTAGTTAACAATCACCTTTTGATGTTCCCCATTACCTGCGCCAGTTCCCTGCCCTGTCCCCTCCCCCCGGTACTTTAGCTCAGGGAGGAAGGAGCGCAGAGGGACTCGGCTGAATAAGGGGCCTGTGCGCCTCGGGAGGAGTTTTCAGCCGCTTTCCCCGCAGTCGGGAAGAGGGGCGCTGACGCTGCAGCCGGACCCTGTGCCTCCCTTGCCCCGTTTCCCGTCAGGACGCTCAGGCCGACCCCCTCCTCACGCCCACCAGGCCTCGCGAGCCAGGACGAGGGCAGGGGCGAGAGGAGGGACCGAAGTTCCTGGGGACCAGACGCTGGAGGCCGCTCTTTCTGCACAGCAGCGGCGGGTGGCAGCGAACCCCTGCCCCTCAGAAGCTGGTCTTGTGCTGCCGCCCGGGCACCGGACCAGGCGGAGGGTCGGCGCCCACTTACCCGGCCCGCCGTCCCCGCGACTGTCATGGCTTCGGCCGCTGGGGCACCTCCAGAGCCGGCAGCCTCAGTGAGGTCGCCCTCCCCTCGGGCTCCGGGGCAGTTCCCTGAAGGCGGAGGGAGGAGACCCCGCCTGAGCCGGGAGTTCCAGCTCTGAGGAAACGCGGGCTCTGTTCAGCGCGCAGTGGGTGGGACCGCTCTGCCCCGAGGCCTTCCGGGAGGGAGCGGGGCGGCGGGGGAGGGAGCCGCCAGGAGCGCAGGGCCCCGTCGGGGGTCCTGGAGGGGCGGCCCGGCCTGGGGGCCACGCCCACTGTGGCCGCAGCCCAGGCCTTTTTCCTGGAATCCTACACAAAAAAATTAGAAAGATACACAGTCTATAGTAAATATTCACAAATGATTGTTGCTGCTGGGCTCACTATTCTATTAAAGGTGTAAAATCCATAAAACACTTTAAGTTCAAAATTAAATATGAATTTTTACCTTTCTAATTATGTCCCTGATATTCACAGTTGTGGTTAATGAATCAGAGACTGTGGCATCACTAGTTAAAAATGAGCTTGTTAAAAATATAGAACTCAGGCCCACCGGACCTACTGAATCACAATCTGCACTTTTACAATCTCCCCAGTGTACTCCTGTACCCATGAATAGTTGAAAGGTACATTTTTACCTCGACAGGTCTTTTCTCTATGAGAAATACACACATTTTATCCAGTTTGATATAAATAAAACACTCAAAAATGCATATGCCTGTGTTGAAACCATCATTTTATCATTTCTTTTCCAGACAAGTATAGTCTCTATACTGGTTTTGTGGATCACATGCCATACTCTTTTCTTGTAGTTAGAAATAAGGTAGAGCAAGTTACTTTGTAAAAAAAAAATTATATATATATATATGTATGTATTAGTGGATAATTGAAGACACTCTTCTAAATTAAAACCTTCTCTTAACTTGCTGTTTTCTTCTTGGGTCATATTATGAGCTCTTCCCGTGGCCACATGGCATGTGTACGTTTAATTTCAGGGACTGCTGACATTCCAGGATGTGGCCATAGATTTCTGTCAAGAGGAGTGAGAATGCCTGGACCAAGATCAATGGGAATTGTACAGGGATGTGATGTTAGAGAAGTATAGGAACCTGCTCTCCTTGGGTGAGGATACCTTCCTTCCAGAATTCCTTATCCAACCACTGGGTTTGCAGTCCTTCATTTGTAGAATGTCTCCTGGAATCTTCTGCTTCCTACAATAGGGTTTCAGATTGCAACGTTTCAGGAAAGATTGGGAGTTTGTGGGTATAATTTTTCTTATTCTTTTAAAATTGCAGCCTCCCTTTTAATATACTTTGTAACTGCTTGGGATGTGTCTATATGAACTGTGTACTATATGCTTCTGTTGTAGTCCTTACAATATTTCATTGTCTTATTTTCTCTAACAATTTTCCATGGATTCTTTGGGCTTAAGGTATATTAAAAGGGAGACTGCGAATCTGGGACTTCCCTGGTGATGCAGTGATTAAGAATTCGCCTGCCAATGCAGGGGACCCGGTTCGATCCCCGGTCCGGGAAGATCTCACATGCCACGGAACAATTAAGCCAGTGGGCCACAACTACTGAGTCTGCACGCCACAACTACTGAAGCCGGTGTGTCTTGAGCCCGTGCGCCATTTATTTTTTGGAGAATAAAACCACTTCTGAGTGATTAAAATTTAGGCCAGCTAGTCAAAATGCTTTATCACCTGTTCTTCTAAAACACTGGTCAATGGAACAAGTTTTACTAGGGATAACAGTGTAATTGTATTCTGGAGTTCATATGGGCAATATGGTTTATGACCTTGATGCTGGATCACGACATTTCAACGGTATAACTGCTATTAATTGTCTGTTTGTTCAACGATTAAAGTCTCACGTGATCTGAGTTCAGACTGGAGTCATCCTGGTTGGTTTCTGTCTATTGCAGATTTCTTCCAGCATGAAAGGACAAGAGCAATACGGCTTCCTTTACAAAATGTCTTCAAACTAAATGATGATATAATCTACATTCAATTAATTTATACATACCCTACTGTAGAACAGGGTTCGTTACGCAGGCAGAGCCCGGTAATTATGTAAAACTGAAACTTTTTCTGCACTGGTTCAAGTCCTCTTCCTAAGAATATGTTTATAATCAACATTCTTTCACAAATTACCCAATTTAATTCACCATAGCATTCCTCATATTAACTAAATGGAAAATCCTAGGCTATATACAAATCCAGAAAGGGCCAAAAATCATCAGCCCCCATGGATGATTACAACCCATTGCTGAGGCATTCAAATTACTTATTAAAGAACCACTATGTCCATCAACATCATCAATTTATATATTATTGCCCCAATGCTAGCCTTAACCCTGGCTCTCACAACATGAATTCCTCTTCCCATATCTTATCCACTAATTAGTATAAATGTAGGCATATTATTTCTATTAGCCATATCACACCTAGCCATTTACTCCATCCTCAGATCTGGATGAACTTCACATTCAAAATACTCACTCACTGGAGCTGTAGGAACAATAGCACAGACGATCATCTCATATGAAGTAATGTAGCAGTTATTCTATTCTCAGTCTTACTGGTAAATGGATCATTTACACTTTCAACAGTAATTATTACACAAGGACACCGATGACTAATTTTCTCCTGACCCCTACCCAGAATTTGATTATCTCCGCAGTAGCAGAAATCCAGTGAAGCCCCACTTGATTTAACAGAAGTAGAATCAAAACCTGTACATGTCTTCAATGTAGAAAATGTAGCAGGCCCATTCACCCCGTCCTTCCTAGAGAATATGTCAATTTCCCTATAATAAACATTTCCACAGCAATCTATTTTTAGGAGCATTCGGCAATCCCTAGGTGCCAGAATTATAGATTCTTTCATCTTTTAAATATAGTTTTTTTTTAAAAATAATTTTTATAGTTTTACTACCTTTAAACAAAATGTACTCCATTGCTGTGGAATATTCCTTCATAGGAGCGTGCATGGTTCATTTCTGCATCCGTCTGTGATGGTCTTCAGGTTCTTTCAGGTTTGGCTCCTGTGGCTGCAAGTCCATGTCCGTGTGTCCTGGTGCAGGGCTGGTGGGTTTGTGTTCAACTGGGAGGAGCACTGTGGGTCTCTGTGCACGGACGTCGCTATCTGAGGCCCGATTGCTTCAGAAGTGGTTGCATCCCCCCGTTGCGTACCAGGCTTTCCATTGCTCCACATCCTGCTGATAATTGATACTATGTCTTTCATGTCTGCCATTCTGGTAGGTGTATACACAGTATTTTGCTTATGGCTTTAATCCCTCTGTTGTTAGTGAAGTTGTGCATCTTGTGGTATTCATGGACTATTTCCTGTTGTTTTTTGAAAAGTTTTAAAAATTGTGGTCTGGTACACATAACGTAAAATGTACTATCTTAACCATTTTTAAGTGCACATTTCAGGGTCAAGAAGTAATTCACACTGTTGTGCAAACCTGACCACCATCATCCTCCAGAACTTTTTCATCTTGCAAAATTGAAACAGTCCCCATTAAACACTCACTCCCCATTGTCCCTCCCTCAGCCTCTGGCCCTCAACGTCCTACTTTATGTCCCTATATTTCCGACTGCTCTAGGGGCCTTGTATGAGTGGATCAAGCACTGTTTGTTTTTTTGTGTCTAGCTTACATCACTGAGCATAATGCGCTCAAGGTTCATCCCTGCTGCATCCTGTGTCAGAATTGACTTCCTTTTTAGGTTGAATAGCATTCCCTTGGATTGATGGACCGTGTTTTTCTTCTCCATTCATCCATTA
Source organism: Balaenoptera physalus (assembly GCF_965194825.1). Taxonomy (NCBI): domain Eukaryota; kingdom Metazoa; phylum Chordata; class Mammalia; order Artiodactyla; family Balaenopteridae; genus Balaenoptera; species Balaenoptera physalus. The sequence goes on from NW_028124722.1 coordinate 25,691, forward strand.
GTGGACACATGTAATATCTACATTCATTTCTACTGTCATAATATTTGTGGAATAAACTCAGAAAGTCCTATGAATCAAAAGTCATTTGCCATTAACTTTTTTCTTAAACTTGTTGTTGTGGAAAACATCAAGGCTAAGAAAAGGGAAAAATACATGTCAGCTTCACTTGTGTTCAGGAATTAATGCTTTACGGATTCACTTTATTCCCTGTGTGTGTGCTCTGCGTGTGCATGTGCCTGTTTGCATACATATGCTGTGCATGTGCATAGGTATGTGAACTTGCACACATTAGTGTGTGCATGGGCATATGGGTGCATGTGTGTTCACATGCTAGTGTGTGAATATAGTTGTGCTGTGCACGTGCATATGTTTGTGTGTGTGCTGTGCCTGCCTGTGCGCACACCTGTGTGTTTGCTGGAACCACTTGCAAGTTGGCTGCAGACTGAATTGTGCCCCAGATATATCCGCACGCAGCTGCTCTAACAATCCTGCGTAGCCACGAAAAGGTCACAGATCTCAGGGATTTAAATGGATGGAGCAGGATATCCTGACACAGAGTTTGTCTTCCAATGACTGTCACTGTCTCAGTAACATCCTTCACACCTTCTTTAAGCCCCATTCAGGGTCCAGTTTAGACTCCCATTACATTCATTCACCTGTCCCAGGTCCCCTAAAGCAACAATGTCACCGTTGGAGAGCCCGGCCAAGGCTGGGGGTGCCCCTCCTGTTGGCCTGGCCTCCAGGCCCTGCCCTTGGCTCCTGTTTTCTCATATCTCAGCCAGGCCCCGACTTGGATCGGGCCGCCACCTCTTTCCTCACAGGGTCCCATCGCCCAGTCAAGGGGGTTCATTCTCCCCAAACACAGCATCAGGAGTCGGGGGCTGACAGTCCCCACTGGGTCTCCTTCATGTGAGACCCTGTGCTGTTGAAAGAGCAGGCACCCTGCCCTCGGGGGTGGGGGACTGGGGGGCGACATGCCGCCCACGATGGGCAGGCGGGTCTCCGGGTGGGGCGAGCCAGTGTGCAAGGAGTTCCGCGGTGGGTTCTCCTCTCCAACGGCTTCTGTGCCCCTACCTCTCCCCGTGCCTCCCCTCGAAGACAGCACGGTGCCCGGGTTGGGAACCATGGGAGCCGTCAGCCACCGCCCCCTCTACACACACACACACACGCACACGCACACGCACACGCACACGCTGCAGGGAAGCAGGACCTGAGTGCAGGGCTCTCAGCGGCCCTGAGCGCCCCGCCCGGAATCGGCCAGCCGAATGGACAGACCGGATCTCCCGGCCCGGACCATGCAGGACTCTCCTGACCTGGCTTTCAGTGTGGCCGCCTCCTTCTGGAAGCCTGGGAGGCTGGAATCAGGCCACTTCTTATCTGTCCTGGCAGCAGACTGGGCTGCACTCTAAGAAGTTCGTGGCTCGCCCGTGGATCCTGACCATCAGGTGGCCAGAGAAATTGGGAACATTTCTGTTTTGCCTGTTGAAATATTTAATGACAAAGATTTTGTTCAGTTTCCTGATGTGGGTGTCCAAAGATGAGAGACCCATGTGTGTGATCTGTACCTCCTATGAGATCAGCCCTAAGCTAGTTGAAACATGATCAAGTTGTGTCTACATGGTAGATTTAGACCTCTGCATGTCCTGTCTACTGATTATGTTTAGAGCTGACCATGTGTTGTCTATAATAAGAAGATTTAGACCTGAGCATGTTCTGTGTACGCTAGGACTATGGGGACCTGGGTAGAGACCCGGCCTGGCCTCAGTACTGGGAAGCTCCGTGCCTGCATCTGAATGTCAGTGCTTAGATGTCTGGGGTCTGGAGCTGAGGTGGGCTTGTCTACGTAACAGCCTCTCTTCTGAGTGTGGTGACCTGGTCCTCCCAAGGGTCAGTGCTATGGTCGGGGCCTTAGTCTTAATCCCTGCAAGGTTCACCTTCCCTGGGGCTCATGGAGAATCCTCAGGAGGACTACCTGGCAATAATTCCAATTTACCAGCACGTGCATGGTGCATAGGGAAGCAGGTTTAGCTGCTGAATTGATTGCAGGGCACGCAGATCGGGCAAAAGGCCGATGGGTGACAGCTGAGGCTGCTGCTGAGCTCTCCCTCCAGTCTACCGTCCCTACTCAGCAGAGTCCAGAGCTGCCCCTCGGCTTTCAGCCCTGCTGTCCTGTGAGTTTTCTCAACATGTAAGTGAGACGAGAAAGGACTGAGCATGCCAGCACCAGGGTCGTGTGTTCAACTCTAGTATGAAAGCTGTAAAAACAGTTAAAATCACACAGAACCAAAGTGAGAAGAGGAGGACTCCTCTGGGGCAAGTGTGGGGAAAGGAGACCCACCTGCCACTTTTTCCCATCCCAGGAGGTCCCAGGGACCCAGCTTGTTTCCACATTGGGGGAGCCCCCTGCAGAGCCATGGTGTCCTGACCAAGGGGACGTGTGACCCCAGGTGCAGGGTCTGGGGAGGTGAGGGCACCCTGGGACTGTGGACATGTGACCCAGGTGGAGGGGTCTGGGGAGGTGGGTCACCCTGGTGAGTGTGGATGTGTGGCCCCAGGTATAGGGTGCGAGGACTGTGTGGGTCTCACCATAACTGCATGGATCAGGATCACAAGGATGGGGAGACCGCATATGCGCTCTTTGCCTGCAGTGTGTCCTGTCCCCTTTGAGATTTCCAACCTCTGCATTAAGGGTGTTGTCCTGATTAACCTGTGGTTCCTTTTCTTCTCTTCATCTTGTCACAATCATATGAGGTCAGGCATGTTTGAGTGGGTTGCTGCTCTGTGTTCCGGTGAGTGACAACACTTGGTGGTATCGTATTAATACTATAGCATATCATATGTCTAATCTATGGGGGTCACCACTGCCTGAGTCCCCCAGGACATAGGTCAGGTGAGCACAGACTAGCCCCCCCTAAGAATGGTCTCCCACGTGCTCTGTGAGGGTACCGTGATGGCCCCTAAGGTAGGGGACTGTGTCTGGGCCTCCGACATTTGTGATGAAGGGGAGTCGAAACGGAATCTCAATTAACAAGACATTATTTTAAGAATTTATTTTAAGTGAAATAAAACACACGTCACATACCCTTTACCATCATCACCGTTTTAAGTGCACGTTTCTGAGGCGTCAGATAGATTCACTTTCTCGTGGAGCCATCACCACCATCACTAGAACTTTTCATCTTGCAAAACCAAAATTCCACAACCATGAAAGTCTCATTCCCCATCCCCTCCCACTGCCCCTGGCACCGATATCCACTTCAGTCCCTGAGTTGTCGACTCCAGGGCACCCACTGGAGTGGAATCCTGCAGTGTTTGCTGATGGGTCATTTTGGAAGAGCTGACTTTCAGTCTGAAGCTCTGCCTGTTCGCATCTGAAGAATCTGCATTTAAGGAGAGGGTGTATGAGGAAGGGGGTGTCTGCGGGACAAAGGTGTCCGGGGTGCAGGTGAGCCAGGACCTGACCAGCTGCCTTTTGGGTCCTCTGGTCCCATCTCTTGGTCTGTGCCTCATCTGCATCATCACTGTCCCCGCTGGCACCGCTGGGGTGTTGTTGTCTGAGTGAGAGTCCCCTGGTGCCCCTGCTCTCCTCCCCTCCTCCTGCTGGTTGCGGAGGGAACTGCTTGCTGGGTGGTCTCTACTCCTGAGGCATGAAGGACCCTGTAGCATGGACCTGCAGACTGTGGGGTGTGGTCCCAAGAGCATGGGGCCCACATAGGACACGACATCGGGGCGTGACAAGTGCTAGGGCTGCCTCATCACTGACAGGGAATGTTGCCCAGATCCTGCTCCAGAGGGCGTGGTGGGTGGCCTGGGACCCTAGAGGCCCCATTCCTATACTGGAGCTTGGAGAGTGCATCCCCATGGGCTTCAGATTCACCCCATATCTCAGCCATATCCCTCTGTCCTGTCTTTGAACTCAGGAAAACGAGCTCTCTTGTCCACAACATAGGCCTGGTCCTCTTGATACTAGGTTTCTTTAAGTTAGGCGTCCTGGGATAGCAGCTCCTTTTAGGCCTGAGAAGGAACAACTCCGGAGTGTACAACAATTTCAGAGGAAACTAATATTCAATGACTATCCCTAACTACTCGGTTGTTGACTTCTATTAGTCATTATTCTCCTGGTTTTAGCTCTGATGTGGGGATTACAGAGGAGTCAACATTTAAATCTTCGTAATCTGTGTATTTGTAGCTTCAGTATCATTACTGACCCATAGTTTTTTACGGTTTGGGAAGAGTTATTGATTTCATGTATCATGTAAAGGATTCACAATGATGATAGGACAATTAAGATTACAATAATAGCTAGTAAATTGTTCACATTTTCTCTACCTGTGCATCTATTGTATGCATATGAGTTTAGATGTCAATATTAGTGAAATGATATAGAGGACTAGAGAACTTATTTTAAAAATCACTATTAATGTGTGATGAAGAAAATGTAAAAGTTCTTCCATAATCGGTGATGTTGTATCTTGAGAGCCTAGATGAAATTGATATGCCTTAGTCATATACAGGATTTTAGCCTATCATTTAACTCTGACAAAGCTACATCACTTTTTACTTTTATCTCATTTATTGAGGAAGACATAATTGTTATGGTGTTGGCTTGAAACTGGTTGAAAAGGACTTGAGTCCTTCCTTATTTTACATTTACATAGGTAGGATCTTGAAACGTAGGATATGGTGGAGGACATCCGTGTAACCATTCTAGGTTAGGAGTAGCAATTTCCACTGCTAAGACTTCTTGATTAGACACAAATGCTTTTCAAAGTATGAAGATTATTAGCATTACTGCTGCTACTGAGATGAATGAGCCTAAAGACAAAACATTTCATGTTGTGTGTGTCTCAGGGTACTCAGACTAACGTAGTGACATCCCTGAGAGGCCACGAAAGTGCGGCAGGAAGTCATATTTACTACTACAAATATACTTGTGAAGTGAATTTTTGCTCATGCTGAGTTAACTGTATAACCTGAGAATAGTGGGAATCAGTGTAGAAAGCCTCCTATAATAGTGAAGACTGCTCCCATGGACATTAGGTCATGGAAGTGTGCTACTACGTAGTATGTATCCTGGAGGACAATGTCTGGGGATGAGTTGGCTAAGATGATTCCTGTCAAACCACCTCCTGTAAAAAGAAAAACTAAAGCCTAAATCTCATAATATAGTGGGAGGTCATATAGAATTACCTCCGTGAACAGTTGCTAACCAGGGACTTCCCTGGTGACGCAGTGGTTAAGAATTCGTCTGCCAATGCAGGGGACACGGGTTCGAGCCCTTGTCTGGGAAGAGTCCACATGCCGTGGAGCAAAAAGCCCGTGTGCCACAAATACTGAGCCTGCCCTCTAGAGCCCGCAAGCCACAACTACTGAAGCCCACGCGCCTAGAGGCCGTGCTGTGCAACAAGAGAAGCCAGTGCAATGAAAGGGCCGCACACCGCAACGAAGAGTAGCTGCCGCTCACCGCAACCAGAGAAAGCCCATGCGCAGCAACCAAGACCCAACTCAGCCAAAAAAAAAAAAAGAAAAGAAAAAGAAAAATTAAATAAGGAGTTGCTAATCAGCTAGATACTTTGACTCCTGTAGGGATAGAAGTAATTACGGTAGCTGATGCAAAGTATGCTCCTGAGTCCACAGCTATCCCTATGGTAAACATATGATGGGCCCACAAGAGAACTCCTAAAAAACCAGTGGACATGACTCATACTATTCCCAGATAGCTGAAAGGCAATTTTTGTCCTAAATAGTATGTAATGATATGTGAGTTTATAACAAACCCTGTTAGGCCATGAATACAGACTTCAGGGTGAGCAAAGTATCAAAAGAGGTGTTGGTATAGGATTCGGTCTCCTCCTGCAGGGTCAAAGAAAGTAGTGTTTAGATTTCTATCTCTTAACAGCATGGCAATTCTGGCTGCTTGGACTGAGATTGGTAATTATAGTAATATGGCTATAGTTGGGGAAGATTAAACAAATAATGGTGTTTGATATTGGGATATGACTGCTGGTTTTGTATTAAAGATTATAGTAATAAAAGTAATAATACCAAGAATTGAGGAGACACCTGCTAAATGTAAGGAGAAAGCAGTTAGGTCGACAGAGGCTCCTGCATGGGCCAGATTGCAGGCTAGAGCTGAATACACGGTCCCACTGGTACCAGAACCAGCTTCTGCTATTGGTGATATGAGTAGGAGTAAGAATGATGGGGGAAGTCGTCAAAAGTTTATATGATTTATTGGGGGAAATGCTACTTCAGGTGTCCGAGTTATTAGTGGCTCAAGTCAGTTTTCAAAGCCTGCAATCATAACGGGTACAGCAATAAAGAAAATTATTACAAGTGCAGGGACTGTTATGACAACCTTACAGATTTGGGCATCTCCAAGTAGCGGTCCAGGTCAGCATAGCTCAGCCTGGATTAATATAATTAAGGTGCTGCCTGCTACTCAAGCTCAAGCACCAAACAGTAAATATAAAATGCCGATATCTTTGTGATTTGTTGAAAATAATCAGCAGTGTATGAACAGAGGTAAAATGACTGAGTTAGCATTAGACTGTAAATCTAAAGACAGAGATTGAACCCTCTTTCTGGCAAACCCTGTGGTGAATCACCAAATTGAATTGTAACTTCAGAGAAGCAGCTTCAATTCTGCCAGTGAGTATCCTGCCCTTTTTTTTTTTCTTTATTTCTTTCTCAAATGAAGGAGAAGTAGACTGAAGCCAGTTGACTAGAGGATTTGCCTGTTAACTACAGTTTCCTGGGGTTAAAAGTCATCAATCTCGTAAAGATTTGGCTTCAATACAGTGTTTGCTTTACATTCAATTGATGTAGAATAAAGTCTTGCAATCCTTATTTTTAGGAATTAAGTAAATTTCACTTGTTTAGGGTTTTGAAAGCTCTTGGTCTGAACTAACCTAAATTCCTAGTCCAGCACCGATAGAATGGGTGTTGTGTGTAGTAACCGTGTGGGTATTATGATTGGTAATGATAGGAAGGTTATTTCTTTGTATGTTCAAATTGTTTTGTGTTTGTTTTGTTTAATGAAGGGAATATAGTTAGTGATGTGCAGTATGTTAGCTGCAAGTAGAAATATATGCTGAGGACTGCTATGATGGCTATTAGTGTTGGTAGAATGATGTTGTCGTTTTTGTTATCTCTTGGATAATTATTCATTTGGGTAGAAAGCCTGATAGTGGTGGGCGATGTCCTAATGATACTATAATGGTGAGGAAAATGATTGTGATGGGAGGTGTTTTATCTCATGTGTGTGATAATGATACTCTTGTAGTACATGATCTGGGCATAAATAAGAAGAAGATAGTGTTATTATGATATAAATTAGTATGTTTAGGATTGTTATATTCTGAATATACATTATAATAGCTGTTATTCATCCTATAAGGGCAATTGATGAGGAGGGTGTAATACTTTCCAGGTGAGTATGGCGAAGCCTGCCTCAGCCTCCAGCTATGATTTATAATATCACTATGATTAATAGTATATTTAGGTTGATGGATGGTGACATGTGGTATAAAACTGAGAGGGGTGCAATTTTGTCATGTTGATAGCATCAGCTCTGCTGTTCATGGGATGCCTCGTGTGACTTCAGGCACTCAGAAGTGAAATGGGGAAAGTCCTACTTTTGTGACAAGGGCGATTGTCATGAGGGTGGACGCTGCTGGATTAAAGATTCTTGTTGTTCATTGTGCTCTTTGACCAGAGTATATTAGATTAATGATAATAGCCATTATAAGTAGTATTGATGTGGTGGACTGTTTTAGGAAATATTTGTTGGATGCTTCTGTAGCTTATGGGTTCAAGTTTTTTTATTAGAATGGGAATACCATTAACCAGTGTGAGCTTGTTATACAATTATATTTCCTGAGAAAATGGTCAGTAGAATGATGGTAAAAACAATGAGAGTTTATTAGCACAGGAAGGATATACAAAAATATTTTGGGGGTACGGGCCTGAAGCTTACTTAGAGAACTTTACTATATAGCATGTGGTGTAATGTGGTAGGTAGCATGGAGAATGCAAAATTATTAGGAAGAATTCAATTCCAGGAATAAGAGCATTGAAACCTCTATGATTTACTCTATCAAAGAATCTCTTTTGTCAGACATATTTCTTAAATTTGTGGTGGGTTGCCTGGTATGATGACAAGTAGTGAAATCTCTCATATACATAAGGTTAATGTTAGTCGTAAAAAACTTCTCATAAGAGATGTATGCGTTGATCATATCAAAATTGTAGGTAGGAGGCTCAAATTCATAGAAAGGAGATTGTTAGATGTGTTTTAATGATGACTTGGGCTGTATATAATTCTGGGACCTAGGGATTGTCGAATGCTCCGAAAAATAGATTGCTGTGGAAATGTTTATTATAGGGAAATTGACATATTCTCTAGGAGGGACGGGGTGAAGGGGCCTGCTACATTTTCTACATTGAAGACTTATACAGGTTTTGATGCTACTTCCGTTAAATCAAGTGGGGCTTCATTGGATTTCTGCTACTGCGGAGATAATCAAATTCTGGGTAGGGGTCAGGAGAAAATGAGTCATAGGTGTTCTTGTGTAATAATTACTGTTGAAAGTGTAAATGATCCATTTATCAGTAAGACTGAGAATAGAATAACTGCTACATTACTTCATATGAGATGATTGTCTGTGCTATTGTTCCTAGAGCTCCAGTGAGTGTGTATTTTGAATGTGAAGTTCATCCAGATCTGAGGATGGAGTAAATGGCTAGGTGTGATATGGCTAATAGAAATAATATGCCTACATTTATATTAATTAGTGGATAAGATATGGGAAGAGGAATTCATGTTGTGAGAGCCAGGGTTAAGGCTAGCATTGGGGTTAAGGCTAGCAAGAGAAGCCACCGCAATGAGAAGCCCGCGCACCGCAACAAAGAGTAGCCCCCGCTTGCCGCAACTAGAGAAAGCCTGCGCATAGCAACGAAGACCCAACACAGCCAAAAACAAATTATATAATTAATTAGTTAACTATTTTAAACAAAAGTACTATATCCTTCTGTACAGCTTCTCTGGGAAGAACAGAGAGATGGCGTAGGAGAGTGAGAAAGACCAATATTTAGTGCACATCTCTCATGCAGGTGCTCTGCTGGCTCAGATAGATTTATCCCCACTTTACAAAGGAGGAAATAATCTCAGAGAGGTTTAGTAATTTTCCCAAAGCCAAACAGCTATGGAGTGGCAGAACCAAGATCTGAACCAAGTCTGTTACCTTCAAAGCCTAAGTCCTCATCACAACAAAACTCAATTAATATTTACATTTATCGAATTACATGGCAACCTGGGGAGTTCTTGGCACAATCCTGAATAAGAGTGAGAAAGAAAGAAATAGCATTGTTCCTATAGTCAACCCAAATTTTTGGGGCAGCTGCTAGATGCCTGGCCCTTTTTGGGGTTCAGCAGTGATCAAGACAGGAAGAGTCCTGCTTTCATGAACCACGTAGTGGGGAGGAGAGACGGGTGCAACTTGGGTGAGGGATTTCACCTTGCTGGACCTCTGTTTTGGCATCTGGAAAATGGGATGGGTGTTCCTCATTTTCTGGGATTGTCCAGCCCTCACATTCTCTGATTCCATAAGAAGCATTTGTTTTCCTGTTTCTTTCAAATTCATTCAGGCCGTGAGCTGTGATGAATGTTGTTAGCTGCTCCCCAAATCACTCTATTCCCACCCTTTTCCTGTGATCAGGTCTTTCCCGAAACATGACTCACAGTCAGTCAAGTCACAGAACCGAAGGGGCACCCAGCAGAAAAATCCCAACCCTTGCTTCCCAGGAGCTCTGCGGTCTACCTGCCAGGTAAACTTAACTCACCTGGCACAAGGGGGCCATCCCTGGTGTCACATCAACATGATCTCAGGCACAAACCTCCTTGTTTTTCCATTTTGTCTTGAAGTTACTTGTTGAAACAACTGCACAAATATGACACAGATATAAAATCAGGCATCTTCTGCCCCCAGTGCCTACTAATAAATGATTTTCTGCCACTTTAATGATAAAGATAGAACATTTCAACATTCTGCTACCCTTATTATTTGTCATTTTTGTTGATATTTCTATTGACTACATCTTTCAATATTTTAACAATGGAACATTTATTTAGGGTGTTCCAGACCCAGCCTTTAGTGGTAAAGGTTTTGTTGTTATATTTCTATTATGTTTCCTTTAAAAATCATTATCCTATTTAAATGGATTAAGTCAATTCTATAGGCATTTACCTTATGATATTGATGAAATTGATACATACAGGGCAGTAGTACAAGTTGAGTGGACTTGAGAACCTCTATTAGCACAGTTAAGTATAAATATTATCTATATGTAAACCAAAGTACAGGCCGAGTGAGATTCTCTGACTTTTTTCCACTGTCTGCCCCTCAAGCCTGTGAGAAATGGAATAGTTCTTGCCCTATCAGTAAACAAAGGATGTCACAGTCTTCAGCACTGGCAGCCCTCCAATGTGAGCCGGCGGGCCCTGAGGCACTCAGGATATGCAAATACAGAATGCAGGCCCCAGAGAGCTGAGGTGCATATCAAAGGAAGGAATTCAGTGAGCCCAGGCAAAGAAAAGCGCCGCATTCCTCACCTTGGGAGAGCTGGTTTTCCTTAGTTAACAATCACCTTTTGATGTTCCCCATTACCTGCGCCAGTTCCCTGCCCTGTCCCCTCCCCCCGGTACTTTAGCTCAGGGAGGAAGGAGCGCAGAGGGACTCGGCTGAATAAGGGGCCTGTGCGCCTCGGGAGGAGTTTTCAGCTGCTTTCCCCGCAGTCGGGAAGAGGGGCGCTGAGGCTGCAGCCGGACCCTCTGCCTCCCTTGCCCCGTTTCCCCTCAGGACGCTCAGGCCGACCCCCTCCTCACGCCCACCAGGCCTCGCGAGCCAGGACGAGGGCAGGGGCGAGAGGAGGGACCGAAGTTCCCGGGGACCAGACGCTGGAGGCCGCTCTCTCTGCACAGCAGCGGCGGGTGGCAGCGAACCCCTGCCCCTCAGAAGCTGGTCTTGTGCTGCCGCCCGGGCACCGGACAAGGCGGAGGGTCGGCGCCCACTTACCCGGCCCGCCGTCCCCGCGACTGTCATGGCTTCGGCCGCTGGGGCACCTCCAGAGCCGGCAGCCTCAGTGAGGTCGCCCTCCCCTCGGGCTCCGAGGCAGTTCCGTGAAGGCGGAGGGAAGAGACCCCGCCTGAGCCGGGAGTTCCAGCTCTGAGGAAACGCGGGCTCTGTTCAGCGCGCAGTGGGTGGGACCGCTCTGCCCCGAGGCCTTCCGGGAGGGAGCGGGGCGGCGGGGGAGGGAGCCGCCAGGAGCGCAGGGCCCCGTCGGGGGTCCTGGAGGGGCGGCCCGGCCTGGGGGCCACGCCCACTGTGGCCGCAGCCCAGGCCTTTTTCCTGGAATCCTACACAAAAAAATTAGAAAGATACACAGTCTATAGTAAATATTCACAAATGATTGTTGCTGCTGTGCTCACTATTCTATTAAAGGTGTAAAATCCATAAAACACTTTAAGTTCAAAATTAAATATGAATTTTTACCTTTCTTATTATGTCCCTGATATTCACAGTTGTGGTTAATGAATCAGAGACTGTGGCATCACTAGTTAAAAATGAGCTTGTTAAAAATATAGAACTCAGGCCCACCGGACCTACTGAATCACAATCTGCACTTTTACAATCTCCCCAGTGTACTCGTGTACCCATGAATAGTTGAAAGGTACATTTTTACCTCGACAGGTCTTTTCTCTATGAGAAATACACACATTTTATCCAGTTTGATATAAATAAAACACTCAAAAATGCATATGCCTGTGTTGAAACCATCATTTTATCATTTCTTTTCCAGACAAGTATAGTCTCTATACTGGTTTTGTGGATCACATGCCATACTCTTTTCTTGTAGTTAGAAATAAGGTAGAGCAAGTTACTTTTTAAAAAAAACAATTATATATATATATATATATGTATGTATTAGTGGATAATTGAAGACACTCTTCTAAATTAAAACCTTCTCTTAACTTGCTGTTTTCTTCTTGGGTCATATTATGAGCTCTTCCCGTGGCCACATGGCATGTGTACGTTTAATTTCAGGGACTGCTGACATTCCAGGATGTGGCCATAGATTTCTGTCAAGAGGAGTGAGAATGCCTGGACCAAGATCAATGGGAATTGTACAGGGATGTGATGTTAGAGAAGTATAGGAACCTGCTCTCCTTGGGTGAGGATACCTTCCTTCCAGAATTCCTTATCCAACCACTGGGTTTGCAGTCCTTCATTTGTAGAATGTCTCCTGGAATCTTCTGCTTCCTACAATAGGGTTTCAGATTGCAACGTTTCAGGAAAGATTGGGAGTTTGTGGGTATAATTTTTCTTATTCTTTTAAAATTGCAGCCTCCCTTTTAATATACTTTGTAACTGCTTGGGATGTGTCTATATGAACTGTGTACTATATGCTTCTGTTGTAGTCCTTACAATATTTCATTGTCTTATTTTCTCTAACAATTTTCCATGGATTCTTTGGGCTTAAGGTATATTAAAAGGGAGACTGCGAATCTGGGACTTCCCTGGTGATGCAGTGATTAAGAATTCGCCTGCCAATGCAGGGGACCCGGTTCGATCCCCGGTCCGGGAAGATCTCACATGCCACGGAACAACTAAGCCAGTGGGCCACAACTACTGAGTCTGCACGCCACAACTACTGAAGCCGGTGTGTCTTGAGCCCGTGCGCCATTTATTTTTTGGAGAATAAAACCACTTCTGAGTGATTAAAATTTAGGCCAGCTAGTCAAAGTGCTTTATCACCTGTTCTTCTAAAACACTGGTCAATGGAACAAGTTTTACTAGGGATAACAGTGTAATTGTATTCTGGAGTTCATATGGGCAATATGGTTTATGACCTTGATGCTGGATCACGACATTTCAACGGTATAACTGCTATTAATTGTCTGTTTGTTCAACGATTAAAGTCTCACGTGATCTGAGTTCAGACTGGAGTCATCCTGGTTGGTTTCTGTCTATTGCAGATTTCTTCCAGCATGAAAGGACAAGAGCAATACGGCTTCCTTTACAAAATGTCTTCAAACTAAATGATGATATAATCTACATTCAATTAATTTATACATACCCTACTGTAGAACAGGGTTCGTTACGCAGGCAGAGCCCGGTAATTATGTAAAACTGAAACTTTTTCTGCACTGGTTCAAGTCCTCTTCCTAAGAATATGTTTATAATCAACATTCTTTCACAAATTACCCAATTTAATTCACCATAGCATTCCTCATATTAACTAAATGGAAAATCCTAGGCTATATACAAATCCAGAAAGGGCCAAAAATCATCAGCCCCCATGGATGATTACAACCCATTGCTGAGGCATTCAAATTACTTATTAAAGAACCACTATGTCCATCAACATCATCAATTTATATATTATTGCCCCAATGCTAGCCTTAACCCTGGCTCTCACAACATGAATTCCTCTTCCCATATCTTATCCACTAATTAGTATAAATGTAGGCATATTATTTCTATTAGCCATATCACACCTAGCCATTTACTCCATCCTCAGATCTGGATGAACTTCACATTCAAAATACTCACTCACTGGAGCTGTAGGAACAATAGCACAGACGATCATCTCATATGAAGTAATGTAGCAGTTATTCTATTCTCAGTCTTACTGGTAAATGGATCATTTACACTTTCAACAGTAATTATTACACAAGGACACCGATGACTAATTTTCTCCTGACCCCTACCCAGAATTTGATTATCTCCGCAGTAGCAGAAATCCAGTGAAGCCCCACTTGATTTAACAGAAGTAGAATCAAAACCTGTACATGTCTTCAATGTAGAAAATGTAGCAGGCCCATTCACCCCGTCCTTCCTAGAGAATATGTCAATTTCCCTATAATAAACATTTCCACAGCAATCTATTTTTCGGAGCATTCGACAATCCCTAGGTGCCAGAATTATAGATTCTTTCATCTTTTAAATATAGTTTTTTTTTTAAAATAATTTTTATAGTTTTACTACCTTTAAACAAAATGTACTCCATTGCTGTGGAATATTCCTTCATAGGAGCGTGCATGGTTCATTTCTGCATCCGTCTGTGATGGCCTTCAGGTTCTTTCAGGTTTGGCTCCTGTGGCTGCAAGTCCATGTCCGTGTGTCCTGGTGCAGGGCTGGTGGGTTTGTGTTCAACTGGGAGGAGCACTGTGGGTCTCTGTGCACGGACGTCGCTATCTGAGGCCCGATTGCTTCAGAAGTGGTTGCATCCCCCCGTTGCGTACCAGGCTTTCCATTGCTCCACATCCTGCTGATAATTGATACTATGTCTTTCATGTCTGCCATTCTGGTAGGTGTATACACAGTATTTTGCTTATGGCTTTAATCCCTCTGTTGTTAGTGAAGTTGTGCATCTTGTGGTATTCATGGACTATTTCCTGTTGTTTTTTGAAAAGTTTTAAAAATTGTGGTCTGGTACACATAACGTAAAATGTACTATCTTAACCATTTTTAAGTGCACATTTCAGGGTCAAGAAGTAATTCACACTGTTGTGCAAACCTGACCACCATCATCCTCCAGAACTTTTTCATCTTGCAAAATTGAAACAGTCCCCATTAAACACTCACTCCCCATTGTCCCTCCCTCAGCCTCTGGCCCTCAACGTCCTACTTTATGTCCCTATGTTTCCGACTGCTCTAGGGGCCTTGTATGAGTGGATCAAGCACTGTTTGTTTTTTTGTGTCTAGCTTACATCACTGAGCATAATGCGCTCAAGGTTCATCCCTGCTGCATCCTGTGTCAGAATTGACTTCCTTTTTAGGCTGAATAGCATTCCCTTGGATTGATGGACCGTGTTTTTCTTCTCCATTCATCCATTAGTGGACACATGTAATATCTACATTCATTTCTACTGTCATAATATTTGTGGAATAAACTCAGAAAGTCCTATGAATCAAAAGTCATTTGCCATTAACTTTTTTCTTAAACTTGTTGTTGTGGAAAACATCAAGGCTAAGAAAAGGGAAAAATACATGTCAGCTTCACTTGTGTTCAGGAATTAATGCTTTACGGATTCACTTTATTCCCTGTGTGTGTGCTCTGCGTGTGCATGTGCCTGTTTGCATACATATGCTGTGCATGTGCATAGGTATGTGAACTTGCACCCATTAGTGTGTGCATGGGCATATGGGTGCATGTGTGTTCACATGCTAGTGTGTGAATATAGTTGTGCTGTGCACGTGCATATGTTTGTGTGTGTGCTGTGCCTGCCTGTGCGCACACCTGTGTGTTTGCTGGAACCACTTGCAAGTTGGCTGCAGACTGAATTGTGCCCCAGATATATCCGCACGCAGCTGCTCTAACAATCCTGCGTAGCCACGAAAAGGTCACAGATCTCAGGGATTTAAATGGATGGAGCAGGATATCCTGACACAGAGTTTGTCTTCCAATGACTGTCACTGTCTCAGTAACATCCTTCACACCTTCTTTAAGCCCCATTCAGGGTCCAGTTTAGACTCCCATTACATTCATTCACCTGTCCCAGGTCCCCTAAAGCAACAATGTCACCGTTGGAGAGCCCGGCCAAGGCTGGGGGTGCCCCTCCTGTTGGCCTGGCCTCCAGGCCCTGCCCTTGGCTCCTGTTTTCTCATATCTCAGCCAGGCCCCGACTTGGATCGGGCCACCACCTCTTTCCTCACAGGGTCCCATCGCCCAGTCAAGGGGGTTCATTCTCCCCAAACACAGCATCAGGAGTCGGGGGCTGACAGTCCCCACTGGGTCTCCTTCATGTGAGACCCTGTGCTGTTGAAAGAGCAGGCACCCTGCCCTCGGGGGTGGGGGACTGGGGGGCGACATGCGGCCCACGATGGGCAGGCGGGTCTCCGGGTGGGGCGAGCCAGTGTGCAAGGAGTTCCGCGGTGGGTTCTCCTCTCCAACGGCTTCTGTGCCCCTACCTCTCCCCGTGCCTCCCCTCGAAGACAGCACGGTGCCCGGGTTGGGAACCATGGGAGCCATCAGCCACCGCCCCCTCTACACACACACACACACGCACACGCACACGCACACGCACACGCTGCAGGGAAGCAGGACCTGAGTGCAGGGCTCTCAGCGGCCCTGAGCGCCCCGCCCGGAATCGGCCAGCCGAATGGACAGACCGGATCTCCCGGCCCGGACCATGCAGGACTCTCCTGACCTGGCTTTCAGTGTGGCCGCCTCCTTCTGGAAGCCTGGGAGGCTGGAATCAGGCCACTTCTTATCTGTCCTGGCAGCAGACTGGGCTGCACTCTAAGAAGTTCGTGGCTCGCCCGTGGATCCTGACCATCAGGTGGCCAGAGAAATTGGGAACATTTCTGTTTTGCCTGTTGAAATGTTTAATGACAAAGATTTTGTTCAGTTTCCTGATGTGGGTGTCCAAAGATGAGAGACCCATGTGTGTGATCTGTACCTCCTATGAGATCAGCCCTAAGCTAGTTGAAACATGATCAAGTTGTGTCTACATGGTAGATTTAGACCTCTGCATGTCCTGTCTACTGATTATGTTTAGAGCTGACCATGTGTTGTCTATAATAAGAAGATTTAGACCTGAGCATGTTCTGTGTACGCTAGGACTATGGGGACCTGGGTAGAGACCCGGCCTGGCCTCAGTACTGGGAAGCTCCGTGCCTGCATCTGAATGTCAGTGCTTAGATGTCTGGGGTCTGGAGCTGAGGTGGGCTTGTCTACGTAACAGCCTCTCTTCTGAGTGTGGTGACCTGGTCCTCCCAAGGGTCAGTGCTATGGTCGGGGCCTTAGTCTTAATCCCTGCAAGGTTCACCTTCCCTGGGGCTCATGGAGAATCCTCAGGAGGACTACCTGGCAATAATTCCAATTTACCAGCACGTGCATGGTGCATAGGGAAGCAGGTTTAGCTGCTGAATTGATTGCAGGGCACGCAGATCGGGCAAAAGGCCGATGGGTGACAGCTGAGGCTGCTGCTGAGCTCTCCCTCCAGTCTACCGTCCCTACTCAGCAGAGTCCAGAGCTGCCCCTCGGCTTTCAGCCCTGCTGTCCTGTGAGTTTTCTCAACATGTAAGTGAGACGAGAAAGGACTGAGCATGCCAGCACCAGGGTCGTGTGTTCAACTCTAGTATGAAAGCTGTAAAAACAGTTAAAATCACACAGAACCAAAGTGAGAAGAGGAGGACTCCTCTGGGGCAAGTGTGGGGAAAGGAGACCCACCTGCCACTTTTTCCCATCCCAGGAGGTCCCAGGGACCCAGCTTGTTTCCACATTGGGGGAGCCCCCTGCAGAGCCATGGTGTCCTGACCAAGGGGACGTGTGACCCCAGGTGCAGGGTCTGGGGAGGTGAGGGCACCCTGGGACTGTGGACATGTGACCCAGGTGGAGGGGTCTGGGGAGGTGGGTCACCCTGGTGAGTGTGGATGTGTGGCCCCAGGTATAGGGTGCGAGGACTGTGTGGGTCTCACCATAACTGCATGGATCAGGATCACAAGGATGGGGAGACCGCATATGCGCTCTTTGCCTGCAGTGTGTCCTGTCCCCTTTGAGATTTCCAACCTCTGCATTAAGGGTGTTGTCCTGATTAACCTGTGGTTCCTTTTCTTCTCTTCATCTTGTCACAATCATATGAGGTCAGGCATGTTTGAGTGGGTTGCTGCTCTGTGTTCCGGTGAGTGACAACACTTGGTGGTATCGTATTAATACTATAGCATATCATATGTCTAATCTATGGGGGTCACCACTGCCTGAGTCCCCCAGGACATAGGTCAGGTGAGCACAGACTAGCCCCCCCTAAGAATGGTCTCCCACGTGCTCTGTGAGGGTACCGTGATGGCCCCTAAGGTAGGGGACTGTGTCTGGGCCTCCGACATTTGTGATGAAGGGGAGTCGAAATGGAATCTCAATTAACAAGACATTATTTTAAGAATTTATTTTAAGTGAAATAAAACACACGTCACATACCCTTTACCATCATCACCGTTTTAAGTGCACGTTTCTGAGGCGTCAGATAGATTCACTTTCTCGTGGAGCCATCACCACCATCACTAGAACTTTTCATCTTGCAAAACCAAAATTCCACAACCATGAAAGTCTCATTCCCCATCCCCTCCCACTGCCCCTGGCACCGATATCCACTTCAGTCCCTGAGTTGTCGACTCCAGGGCACCCACTGGAGTGGAATCCTGCAGTGTTTGCTGACGGGTCATTTTGGAAGAGCTGACTTTCAGTCTGAAGCTCTGCCTGTTGGCATCTGAAGAATCTGCATTTAAGGAGAGGGTGTATGAGGAAGGGGGTGTCTGCGGGACAAAGGTGTCCGGGGTGCAGGTGAGCCAGGACCTGACCAGCTGCCTTTTGGGTCCTCTGGTCCCATCTCTTGGTCTGTGCCTCATCTGCATCATCACTGTCCCCGCTGGCACCGCTGGGGTGTTGTTGTCTGAGTGAGAGTCCCCTGGTGCCCCTGCTCTCCTCCCCTCCTCCTGCTGGTTGCGGAGGGAACTGCTTGCTGGGTGGTCTCTACTCCTGAGGCATGAAGGACCCTGTAGCATGGACCTGCAGACTGTGGGGTGTGGTCCCAAGAGCATGGGGCCCACATAGGACACGACATCGGGGCGTGACAAGTGCTAGGGCTGCCTCATCACTGACAGGGAATGTTGCCCAGATCCTGCTCCAGAGGGCGTGGTGGGTGGCCTGGGACCCTAGAGGCCCCATTCCTATACTGGAGCTTGGAGAGTGCATCCCCATGGGCTTCAGATTCACCCCATATCTCAGCCATATCCCTCTGTCCTGTCTTTGAACTCAGGAAAACGAGCTCTCTTGTCCACAACATAGGCCTGGTCCTCTTGATACTAGGTTTCTTTAAGTTAGGCGTCCTGGGATAGCAGCTCCTTTTAGGCCTGAGAAGGAACAACTCCGGAGTGTACAACAATTTCAGAGGAAACTAATATTCAATGACTATCCCTAACTACTCGGTTTTGACTTCTATTAGTCATTATTCTCCTGGTTTTAGCTCTGATGTGGGGATTACAGAGGAGTCAACATTTAAATCTTCGTAATCTGTGTATTTGTAGCTTCAGTATCATTACTGACCCATAGTTTTTTACGGTTTGGGAAGAGTTATTGATTTCATGTATCATGTAAAGGATTCACAATGATGATAGGACAATTAAGATTACAATAATAGCTAGTAAATTGTTCACATTTTCTCTACCTGTGCATCTATTGTATGCATATGAGTTTAGATGTCAATATTAGTGAAATGATATAGAGGACTAGAGAACTTATTTTAAAAATCACTATTAATGTGTGATGAAGAAAATGTAAAAGTTCTTCCATAATCGGTGATGTTGTATCTTGAGAGCCTAGATGAAATTGATATGCCTTAGTCATATACAGGATTTTAGCCTATCATTTAACTCTGACAAAGCTACATCACTTTTTACTTTTATCTCATTTATTGAGGAAGACATAATTGTTATGGTGTTGGCTTGAAACTGGTTGAAAAGGACTTGAGTCCTTCCTTATTTTACATTTACATAGGTAGGATCTTGAAACGTAGGATATGGTGGAGGACATCCGTGTAACCATTCTAGGTTAGGAGTAGCAATTTCCACTGCTAAGACTTCTTGTTTAGACACAAATGCTTTTCAAAGTATGAAGATTATTAGCATTACTGCTGCTACTGAGATGAATGAGCCTAAAGACAAAACATTTCATGTTGTGTGTGTCTCAGGGTACTCAGACTAACGTAGTGACATCCCTGAGAGGCCACGAAAGTGCGGCAGGAAGTCATATTTACTACTACAAATATACTTGTGAAGTGAATTTTTGCTCATGCTGAGTTAACTGTATAACCTGAGAATAGTGGGAATCAGTGTAGAAAGCCTCCTATAATAGTGAAGACTGCTCCCATGGACATTAGGTCATGGAAGTGTGCTACTACATAGTATGTATCCTGGAGGACAATGTCTGGGGATGAGTTGGCTAAGATGATTCCTGTCAAACCACCTCCTGTAAAAAGAAAAACTAAAGCCTAAATCTCATAATATAGTGGGAGGTCATATAGAATTACCTCCGTGAACAGTTGCTAACCAGGGACTTCCCTGGTGACGCAGTGGTTAAGAATTCGTCTGCCAATGCAGGGGACACGGGTTCGAGCCCTTGTCTGGGAAGATTCCACATGCCGTGGAGCAAAAAGCCCGTGTGCCACAACTACTGAGCCTGCCCTCTAGAGCCCGCAAGCCACAACTACTGAAGCCCACGCGCCTAGAGGCCGTGCTGTGCAACAAGAGAAGCCAGTGCAATGAAAGGGCCGCACACCGCAACGAAGAGTAGCTGCCGCTCACCGCAACCAGAGAAAGCCCATGTGCAGCAACCAAGACCCAACTCAGCCAAAAAAAAAAAAAAAGAAAAGAAAAAGAAAAATTAAATAAGGAGTTGCTAATCAGCTAGATACTTTGACTCCTGTAGGGATAGAAGTAATTACGGTAGCTGATGCAGAGTATGCTCCTGAGTCCACAGCTATCCCTATGGTAAACATATGATGGGCCCACAAGAGAATTCCTAAAAAACCAGTGGACATGACTCATACTATTCCCAGATAGCTGAAAGGCAATTTTTGTCCTAAATAGTATGTAATGATATGTGAGTTTATAACAAACCCTGTTAGGCCATGAATACAGACTTCAGGGTGAGCAAAGTATCAAAAGAGGTGTTGGTATAGGATTCGGTCTCCTCCTGCAGGGTCAAAGAAAGTAGTGTTTAGATTTCTATCTCTTAACAGCATGGCAATTCTGGCTGCTTGGACTGAGATTGGTAATTATAGTAATATGGCTATAGTTGGGGAAGATTAAACAAATAATGGTGTTTGGTATTGGGATATGACTGCTGGTTTTGTATTCAATATTATAGTAATAAAAGTAATAATACCAAGAATTGAGGAGACACCTGCTAAATGTAAGGAGAAAGCAGTTAGGTCGACAGAGGCTCCTGCATGGGCCAGATTGCAGGCTAGAGCTGAATACACGGTCCCACTGGTACCAGAACCAGCTTCTACTATTGGTGATATGAGTAGGAGTAAGAATGATGGGGGAAGTCGTCAAAAGTTTATATGATTTATTGGGGGAAATGCTACTTCAGGTGTCCGAGTTATTAGTGGCTCAAGTCAGTTTTCAAAGCCTGCAATCATAACGGGTACAGCAATAAAGAAAATTATTACAAGTGCAGGGACTGTTATGACAACCTTACAGATTTGGGCATCTCCAAGTAGCGGTCCAGGTCAGGATAGCTCAGCCTGGATTAATATAATTAAGGTGCTGCCTGCTACTCCAGCTCAAGCACCAAACAGTAAATATAAAATGCCGATATCTTTGTGATTTGTTGAAAATAATCAGCAGTGTATGAACAGAGGTAAAATGACTGAGTTAGCATTAGACTGTAAATCTAAAGACAGAGATTGAACCCTCTTTCTGGCAAACCCTGTGGTGAATCAACAAATTGAATTGTAACTTCAGAGAAGCAGCTTCAATTCTGCCAGTGAGTATCCTGCCCTTTTTTTTTTCTTTTTTTCTTTCTCAAATGAAGGAGAAGTAGACTGAAGCCAGTTGACTAGAGGATTTGCCTGTTAACTAAAATTTCCTGGGGTTAAAACTCATCAATCTCGTAAAGATTTGGCTTCAATACAGTGTTTGCTTTACATTCAATTGATGTAGAATAAAGTCTTGCAATCCTTATTTTTAGGAATTAAGTAAATTTCACTTGTTTAGGGTTTTGAAAGCTCTTGGTCTGAACTAACCTAAATTCCTAGTCCAGCACCGATAGAATGGGTGTTGTGTGTAGTAACCGTGTGGGTATTATGATTGGTAATGATAGGAAGGTTATTTCTTTGTATGTTCAAATTGTTTTGTGTTTGTTTTGTTTAATGAAGGGAATATAGTTAGTGATGTGCAGTATGTTAGCTGCAAGTAGAAATATATGCTGAGGACTGCTATGATGGCTATTAGTGTTGGTAGAATGATGTTGTCGTTTTTGTTATCTCTTGGATAATTATTCATTTGGGTAGAAAGCCTGATAGTGGTGGGCGATGTCCTAATGATACTATAATGGTGAGGAAAATGATTGTGATGGGAGGTGTTTTATCTCATGTGTGTGATAATGATACTCTTGTAGTACATGATCTGGGCATAAATAAGAAGAAGATAGTGTTGTTATGATATAAATTAGTATGTTTAGGATTGTTATAATCTGAATATACATTATAATAGCTGTTATTCATCCTATAAGGGCAATTGATGAGGAGGGTGTAATACTTTCCAGGTGAGTATGGCGAAGCCTGCCTCAGCCTCCAGCTATGATTTATAATATCACTATGATTAATAGTATATTTAGGTTGATGGATGGTGACATGTGGTATAAAACTGAGAGGGGTGCAATTTTGTCATGTTGATAGCATCAGGTCTGCTGTTCATGGGATGCCTCGTGTGACTTCAGGCACTCAGAAGTGAAATGGGGAAAGTCCTACTTTTGTGACAAGGGCGATTGTCAAGAGGGTGGACGCTGCTGGATTAAAGATTCTTGTTGTTCATTGTGCTCTTTGACCAGAGTATATTAGATTAATGATAATAGCCATTATAAGTAGTATTGATGTGGTGGACTGTTTTAGGAAATATTTGTTGGATGCTTCTGTAGCTTATGGGTTCAAGTTTTTTTATTAGAATGGGAATACCATTAACCAGTGTGAGCTTGTTATACAATTATATTTCCTGAGAAAATGGTCAGTAGAATGATGGTAAAAACAATGAGAGTTTATTAGCACAGGAAGGATATACAAAAATATTTTGGGGGTACGGGCCTGAAGCTTACTTGGAGAACTTTACTATATAGCATGTGGTGTAATGTGGTAGGTAGCATGGAGAATGCAAAATTATTAGGAAGAATTCAATTCCAGGAATAAGAGCATTGAAACCTCTATGATTTACTCTATCAAAGAATCTCTTTTGTCAGACATATTTCTTAAATTTGTGGTGGGTTGCCTGGTATGATGACAAGTAGTGAAATCTCTCATATACATAAGGTTAATGTTAGTCGTAAAAAACTTCTCATAAGAGATGTATGCGTTGATCATATCAAAATTGTAGGTAGGAGGCTCAAATTCATAGAAAGGAGATTGTTAGATGTGTTTTAATGATGACTTGGGCTGTATATAATTCTGGGACCTAGGGATTGTCGAATGCTCCGAAAAATAGATTGCTGTGGAAATGTTTATTATAGGGAAATTGACATATTCTCTAGGAGGGACGGGGTGAAGGGGCCTGCTACATTTTCTACATTGAAGACTTATACAGGTTTTGATGCTACTTCCGTTAAATCAAGTGGGGCTTCATTGGATTTCTGCTACTGCGGAGATAATCAAATTCTGGGTAGGGGTCAGGAGAAAATGAGTCATAGGTGTTCTTGTGTAATAATTACTGTTGAAAGTGTAAATGATCCATTTATCAGTAAGACTGAGAATAGAATAACTGCTACATTACTTCATATGAGATGATTGTCTGTGCTATTGTTCCTAGAGCTCCAGTGAGTGTGTATTTTGAATGTGAAGTTCATCCAGATCTGAGGATGGAGTAAATGGCTAGGTGTGATATGGCTAATAGAAATAATATGCCTACATTTATATTAATTAGTGGATAAGATATGGGAAGAGGAATTCATGTTGTGAGAGCCAGGGTTAAGGCTAGCATTGGGGTTAAGGCTAGCAAGAGAAGCCACCGCAATGAGAAGCCCGCGCACCGCAACAAAGAGTAGCCCCCGCTTGCCGCAACTAGAGAAAGCCTGCGCATAGCAACGAAGACCCAACACAGCCAAAAACAAATTAATTAATTAATTAGTTAACTATTTTAAACAAAAGTACTATATCCTTCTGTACAGCTTCTCTGGGAAGAACAGAGAGATGGCGTAGGAGAGTGAGAAAGACCAATATTTAGTGCACATCTCTCATGCAGGTGCTCTGCTGGCTCAGATAGATTTATCCCCACTTTACAAAGGAGGAAATAATCTCAGAGAGGTTTAGTAATTTTCCCAAAGCCAAACAGCTATGGAGTGGCAGAACCAAGATCTGAACCAAGTCTGTTACCTTCAAAGCCTAAGTCCTCATCACAACAAAACTCAATTAATATTTACATTTATCGAATTACATGGCAACCTGGGGAGTTCTTGGCACAATCCTGAATAAGAGTGAGAAAGAAAGAAATAGCATTGTTCCTATAGTCAACCCAAATTTTTGGGGCAGCTGCTAGATGCCTGGCCCTTTTTGGGGTTCAGCAGTGATCAAGACAGGAAGAGTCCTGCTTTCATGAACCACGTAGTGGGGAGGAGAGACGGGTGCAACTTGGGTGAGGGATTTCACCTTGCTGGACCTCTGTTTTGTCATCTGGAAAATGGGATGGGTGTTCCTCATTTTCTGGGATTGTCCAGCCCTCACATTCTCTGATTCCATAAGAAGCATTTGTTTTCCTGTTTCTTTCAAATTCATTCAGGCCGTGAGCTGTGATGAATGTTGTTAGCTGCTCCCCAAATCACTCTATTCCCACCCTTTTCCTGTGATCAGGTCTT
This sequence comes from Balaenoptera physalus, assembly GCF_965194825.1. Classification (NCBI taxonomy): domain Eukaryota; kingdom Metazoa; phylum Chordata; class Mammalia; order Artiodactyla; family Balaenopteridae; genus Balaenoptera; species Balaenoptera physalus. The sequence continues at coordinate 50,315 of NW_028124722.1, forward strand.
TCCCGAAACATGACTCACAGTCAGTCAAGTCACAGAACCGAAGGGGCACCCAGCAGAAAAATCCCAACCCTTGCTTCCCAGGAGCTCTGCGGTCTACCTGCCAGGTAAACTTAACTCACCTGGCACAAGGGGGCCATCCCTGGTGTCACATCAACATGATCTCAGGCACAAACCTCCTTGTTTTTCCATTTTGTCTTGAAGTTACTTGTTGAAACAACTGCACAAATATGACACAGATATAAAATCAGGCATCTTCTGCCCCCAGTGCCTACTAATAAATGATTTTCTGCCACTTTAATGATAAAGATAGAACATTTCAACATTCTGCTACCCTTATTATTTGTCATTTTTGTTGATATTTCTATTGACTACATCTTTCAATATTTTAACAATGGAACATTTATTTAGGGTGTTCCAGACCCAGCCTTTAGTGGTAAAGGTTTTGTTGTTATATTTCTATTATGTTTCCTTTAAAAATCATTATCCTATTTAAATGGATTAAGTCAATTCTATAGGCATTTACCTTATGATATTGATGAAATTGATACATAGAGGGCAGTAGTACAAGTTGATTGGACTTGAGAACCTCTATTAGCACAGTTAAGTATAAATATTATCTATATGTAAACCAAAGTACAGGCCGAGTGAGATTCTCTGACTTTTTTCCACTGTCTGCCCCTCAAGCCTGTGAGAAATGGAATAGTTCTTGCCCTATCAGTAAACAAAGGATGTCACAGTCTTCAGCACTTGCAGCCCTCCAATGTGAGCCGGCGGGCCCTGAGGCACTCAGGATATGCAAATACAGAATGCAGGCCCCAGAGAGCTGAGGTGCATATCAAAGGAAGGAATTCAGTGAGCCCAGGCAAAGAAAAGCGCCGCATTCCTCACCTTGGGAGAGCTGGTTTTCCTTAGTTAACAATCACCTTTTGATGTTCCCCATTACCTGCGCCAGTTCCCTGCCCTGTCCCCTCCCCCCGGTACTTTAGCTCAGGGAGGAAGGAGCGCAGAGGGACTCGGCTGAATAAGGGGCCTGTGCGCCTCGGGAGGAGTTTTCAGCTGCTTTCCCCGCAGTCGGGAAGAGGGGCGCTGAGGCTGCAGCCGGACCCTCTGCCTCCCTTGCCCCGTTTCCCCTCAGGACGCTCAGGCCGACCCCCTCCTCACGCCCACCAGGCCTCGCGAGCCAGGACGAGGGCAGGGGCGAGAGGAGGGACCGAAGTTCCCGGGGACCAGACGCTGGAGGCCGCTCTCTCTGCACAGCAGCGGCGGGTGGCAGCGAACCCCTGCCCCTCAGAAGCTGGTCTTGTGCTGCCGCCCGGGCACCGGACAAGGCGGAGGGTCGGCGCCCACTTACCCGGCCCGCCGTCCCCGCGACTGTCATGGCTTCGGCCGCTGGGGCACCTCCAGAGCCGGCAGCCTCAGTGAGGTCGCCCTCCCCTCGGGCTCCGAGGCAGTTCCGTGAAGGCGGAGGGAAGAGACCCCGCCTGAGCCGGGAGTTCCAGCTCTGAGGAAACGCGGGCTCTGTTCAGCGCGCAGTGGGTGGGACCGCTCTGCCCCGAGGCCTTCCGGGAGGGAGCGGGGCGGCGGGGGAGGGAGCCGCCAGGAGCGCAGGGCCCCGTCGGGGGTCCTGGAGGGGCGGCCCGGCCTGGGGGCCACGCCCACTGTGGCCGCAGCCCAGGCCTTTTTCCTGGAATCCTACACAAAAAAATTAGAAAGATACACAGTCTATAGTAAATATTCACAAATGATTGTTGCTGCTGTGCTCACTATTCTATTAAAGGTGTAAAATCCATAAAACACTTTAAGTTCAAAATTAAATATGAATTTTTACCTTTCTTATTATGTCCCTGATATTCACAGTTGTGGTTAATGAATCAGAGACTGTGGCATCACTAGTTAAAAATGAGCTTGTTAAAAATATAGAACTCAGGCCCACCGGACCTACTGAATCACAATCTGCACTTTTACAATCTCCCCAGTGTACTCGTGTACCCATGAATAGTTGAAAGGTACATTTTTACCTCGACAGGTCTTTTCTCTATGAGAAATACACACATTTTATCCAGTTTGATATAAATAAAACACTCAAAAATGCATATGCCTGTGTTGAAACCATCATTTTATCATTTCTTTTCCAGACAAGTATAGTCTCTATACTGGTTTTGTGGATCACATGCCATACTCTTTTCTTGTAGTTAGAAATAAGGTAGAGCAAGTTACTTTTTAAAAAAAACAATTATATATATATATATATATGTATGTATTAGTGGATAATTGAAGACACTCTTCTAAATTAAAACCTTCTCTTAACTTGCTGTTTTCTTCTTGGGTCATATTATGAGCTCTTCCCGTGGCCACATGGCATGTGTACGTTTAATTTCAGGGACTGCTGACATTCCAGGATGTGGCCATAGATTTCTGTCAAGAGGAGTGAGAATGCCTGGACCAAGATCAATGGGAATTGTACAGGGATGTGATGTTAGAGAAGTATAGGAACCTGCTCTCCTTGGGTGAGGATACCTTCCTTCCAGAATTCCTTATCCAACCACTGGGTTTGCAGTCCTTCATTTGTAGAATGTCTCCTGGAATCTTCTGCTTCCTACAATAGGGTTTCAGATTGCAACGTTTCAGGAAAGATTGGGAGTTTGTGGGTATAATTTTTCTTATTCTTTTAAAATTGCAGCCTCCCTTTTAATATACTTTGTAACTGCTTGGGATGTGTCTATATGAACTGTGTACTATATGCTTCTGTTGTAGTCCTTACAATATTTCATTGTCTTATTTTCTCTAACAATTTTCCATGGATTCTTTGGGCTTAAGGTATATTAAAAGGGAGACTGCGAATCTGGGACTTCCCTGGTGATGCAGTGATTAAGAATTCGCCTGCCAATGCAGGGGACCCGGTTCGATCCCCGGTCCGGGAAGATCTCACATGCCACGGAACAACTAAGCCAGTGGGCCACAACTACTGAGTCTGCACGCCACAACTACTGAAGCCGGTGTGTCTTGAGCCCATGCGCCATTTATTTTTTGGAGAATAAAACCACTTCTGAGTGATTAAAATTTAGGCCAGCTAGTCAAAATGCTTTATCACCTGTTCTTCTAAAACACTGGTCAATGGAACAAGTTTTACTAGGGATAACAGTGTAATTGTATTCTGGAGTTCATATGGGCAATATGGTTTATGACCTTGATGCTGGATCACGACATTTCAACGGTATAACTGCTATTAATTGTCTGTTTGTTCAACGATTAAAGTCTCACGTGATCTGAGTTCAGACTGGAGTCATCCTGGTTGGTTTCTGTCTATTGCAGATTTCTTCCAGCATGAAAGGACAAGAGCAATACGGCTTCCTTTACAAAATGTCTTCAAACTAAATGATGATATAATCTACATTCAATTAATTTATACATACCCTACTGTAGAACAGGGTTCGTTACGCAGGCAGAGCCCGGTAATTATGTAAAACTGAAACTTTTTCTGCACTGGTTCAAGTCCTCTTCCTAAGAATATGTTTATAATCAACATTCTTTCACAAATTACCCAATTTAATTCACCATAGCATTCCTCATATTAACTAAATGGAAAATCCTAGGCTATATACAAATCCAGAAAGGGCCAAAAATCATCAGCCCCCATGGATGATTACAACCCATTGCTGAGGCATTCAAATTACTTATTAAAGAACCACTATGTCCATCAACATCATCAATTTATATATTATTGCCCCAATGCTAGCCTTAACCCTGGCTCTCACAACATGAATTCCTCTTCCCATATCTTATCCACTAATTAGTATAAATGTAGGCATATTATTTCTATTAGCCATATCACACCTAGCCATTTACTCCATCCTCAGATCTGGATGAACTTCACATTCAAAATACTCACTCACTGGAGCTGTAGGAACAATAGCACAGACGATCATCTCATATGAAGTAATGTAGCAGTTATTCTATTCTCAGTCTTACTGGTAAATGGATCATTTACACTTTCAACAGTAATTATTACACAAGGACACCGATGACTAATTTTCTCCTGACCCCTACCCAGAATTTGATTATCTCCGCAGTAGCAGAAATCCAGTGAAGCCCCACTTGATTTAACAGAAGTAGAATCAAAACCTGTACATGTCTTCAATGTAGAAAATGTAGCAGGCCCATTCACCCCGTCCTTCCTAGAGAATATGTCAATTTCCCTATAATAAACATTTCCACAGCAATCTATTTTTAGGAGCATTCGGCAATCCCTAGGTGCCAGAATTATAGATTCTTTCATCTTTTAAATATAGTTTTTTTTAAAAAATAATTTTTATAGTTTTACTACCTTTAAACAAAATGTACTCCATTGCTGTGGAATATTCCTTCATAGGAGCGTGCATGGTTCATTTCTGCATCCGTCTGTGATGGCCTTCAGGTTCTTTCAGGTTTGGCTCCTGTGGCTGCAAGTCCATGTCCGTGTGTCCTGGTGCAGGGCTGGTGGGTTTGTGTTCAACTGGGAGGAGCACTGTGGGTCTCTGTGCACGGACGTCGCTATCTGAGGCCCGATTGCTTCAGAAGTGGTTGCATCCCCCCGTTGCGTACCAGGCTTTCCATTGCTCCACATCCTGCTGATAATTGATACTATGTCTTTCATGTCTGCCATTCTGGTAGGTGTATACACAGTATTTTGCTTATGGCTTTAATCCCTCTGTTGTTAGTGAAGTTGTGCATCTTGTGGTATTCATGGACTATTTCCTGTTGTTTTTTGAAAAGTTTTAAAAATTGTGGTCTGGTACACATAACGTAAAATGTACTATCTTAACCATTTTTAAGTGCACATTTCAGGGTCAAGAAGTAATTCACACTGTTGTGCAAACCTGACCACCATCATCCTCCAGAACTTTTTCATCTTGCAAAATTGAAACAGTCCCCATTAAACACTCACTCCCCATTGTCCCTCCCTCAGCCTCTGGCCCTCAACGTCCTACTTTATGTCCCTATATTTCCGACTGCTCTAGGGGCCTTGTATGAGTGGATCAAGCACTGTTTGTTTTTTTGTGTCTAGCTTACATCACTGAGCATAATGCGCTCAAGGTTCATCCCTGCTGCATCCTGTGTCAGAATTGACTTCCTTTTTAGGCTGAATAGCATTCCCTTGGATTGATGGACCGTGTTTTTCTTCTCCATTCATCCATTAGTGGACACATGTAATATCTACATTCATTTCTACTGTCATAATATTTGTGGAATAAACTCAGAAAGTCCTATGAATCAAAAGTCATTTGCCATTAACTTTTTTCTTAAACTTGTTGTTGTGGAAAACATCAAGGCTAAGAAAAGGGAAAAATACATGTCAGCTTCACTTGTGTTCAGGAATTAATGCTTTACGGATTCACTTTATTCCCTGTGTGTGTGCTCTGCGTGTGCATGTGCCTGTTTGCATACATATGCTGTGCATGTGCATAGGTATGTGAACTTGCACACATTAGTGTGTGCATGGGCATATGGGTGCATGTGTGTTCACATGCTAGTGTGTGAATATAGTTGTGCTGTGCACGTGCATATGTTTGTGTGTGTGCTGTGCCTGCCTGTGCGCACACCTGTGTGTTTGCTGGAACCACTTGCAAGTTGGCTGCAGACTGAATTGTGCCCCAGATATATCCGCACGCAGCTGCTCTAACAATCCTGCGTAGCCACGAAAAGGTCACAGATCTCAGGGATTTAAATGGATGGAGCAGGATATCCTGACACAGAGTTTGTCTTCCAATGACTGTCACTGTCTCAGTAACATCCTTCACACCTTCTTTAAGCCCCATTCAGGGTCCAGTTTAGACTCCCATTACATTCATTCACCTGTCCCAGGTCCCCTAAAGCAACAATGTCACCGTTGGAGAGCCCGGCCAAGGCTGGGGGTGCCCCTCCTGTTGGCCTGGCCTCCAGGCCCTGCCCTTGGCTCCTGTTTTCTCATATCTCAGCCAGGCCCCGACTTGGATCGGGCCACCACCTCTTTCCTCACAGGGTCCCATCGCCCAGTCAAGGGGGTTCATTCTCCCCAAACACAGCATCAGGAGTCGGGGGCTGACAGTCCCCACTGGGTCTCCTTCATGTGAGACCCTGTGCTGTTGAAAGAGCAGGCACCCTGCCCTCGGGGGTGGGGGACTGGGGGGCGACATGCGGCCCACGATGGGCAGGCGGGTCTCCGGGTGGGGCGAGCCAGTGTGCAAGGAGTTCCGCGGTGGGTTCTCCTCTCCAACGGCTTCTGTGCCCCTACCTCTCCCCGTGCCTCCCCTCGAAGACAGCACGGTGCCCGGGTTGGGAACCATGGGAGCCGTCAGCCACCGCCCCCTCTACACACACACACACACGCACACGCACACGCACACGCACACGCTGCAGGGAAGCAGGACCTGAGTGCAGGGCTCTCAGCGGCCCTGAGCGCCCCGCCCGGAATCGGCCAGCCGAATGGACAGACCGGATCTCCCGGCCCGGACCATGCAGGACTCTCCTGACCTGGCTTTCAGTGTGGCCGCCTCCTTCTGGAAGCCTGGGAGGCTGGAATCAGGCCACTTCTTATCTGTCCTGGCAGCAGACTGGGCTGCACTCTAAGAAGTTCGTGGCTCGCCCGTGGATCCTGACCATCAGGTGGCCAGAGAAATTGGGAACATTTCTGTTTTGCCTGTTGAAATGTTTAATGACAAAGATTTTGTTCAGTTTCCTGATGTGGGTGTCCAAAGATGAGAGACCCATGTGTGTGATCTGTACCTCCTATGAGATCAGCCCTAAGCTAGTTGAAACATGATCAAGTTGTGTCTACATGGTAGATTTAGACCTCTGCATGTCCTGTCTACTGATTATGTTTAGAGCTGACCATGTGTTGTCTATAATAAGAAGATTTAGACCTGAGCATGTTCTGTGTACGCTAGGACTATGGGGACCTGGGTAGAGACCCGGCCTGGCCTCAGTACTGGGAAGCTCCGTGCCTGCATCTGAATGTCAGTGCTTAGATGTCTGGGGTCTGGAGCTGAGGTGGGCTTGTCTACGTAACAGCCTCTCTTCTGAGTGTGGTGACCTGGTCCTCCCAAGGGTCAGTGCTATGGTCGGGGCCTTAGTCTTAATCCCTGCAAGGTTCACCTTCCCTGGGGCTCATGGAGAATCCTCAGGAGGACTACCTGGCAATAATTCCAATTTACCAGCACGTGCATGGTGCATAGGGAAGCAGGTTTAGCTGCTGAATTGATTGCAGGGCACGCAGATCGGGCAAAAGGCCGATGGGTGACAGCTGAGGCTGCTGCTGAGCTCTCCCTCCAGTCTACCGTCCCTACTCAGCAGAGTCCAGAGCTGCCCCTCGGCTTTCAGCCCTGCTGTCCTGTGAGTTTTCTCAACATGTAAGTGAGACGAGAAAGGACTGAGCATGCCAGCACCAGGGTCGTGTGTTCAACTCTAGTATGAAAGCTGTAAAAACAGTTAAAATCACACAGAACCAAAGTGAGAAGAGGAGGACTCCTCTGGGACAAGTGTGGGGAAAGGAGACCCACCTGCCACTTTTTCCCATCCCAGGAGGTCCCAGGGACCCAGCTTGTTTCCACATTGGGGGAGCCCCCTGCAGAGCCATGGTGTCCTGACCAAGGGGACGTGTGACCCCAGGTGCAGGGTCTGGGGAGGTGAGGGCACCCTGGGACTGTGGACATGTGACCCAGGTGGAGGGGTCTGGGGAGGTGGGTCACCCTGGTGAGTGTGGATGTGTGGCCCCAGGTATAGGGTGCGAGGACTGTGTGGGTCTCACCATAACTGCATGGATCAGGATCACAAGGATGGGGAGACCGCATATGCGCTCTTTGCCTGCAGTGTGTCCTGTCCCCTTTGAGATTTCCAACCTCTGCATTAAGGGTGTTGTCCTGATTAACCTGTGGTTCCTTTTCTTCTCTTCATCTTGTCACAATCATATGAGGTCAGGCATGTTTGAGTGGGTTGCTGCTCTGTGTTCCGGTGAGTGACAACACTTGGTGGTATCGTATTAATACTATAGCATATCATATGTCTAATCTATGGGGGTCACCACTGCCTGAGTCCCCCAGGACATAGGTCAGGTGAGCACAGACTAGCCCCCCCTAAGAATGGTCTCCCACGTGCTCTGTGAGGGTACCGTGATGGCCCCTAAGGTAGGGGACTGTGTCTGGGCCTCCGACATTTGTGATGAAGGGGAGTCGAAACGGAATCTCAATTAACAAGACATTATTTTAAGAATTTATTTTAAGTGAAATAAAACACACGTCACATACCCTTTACCATCATCACCGTTTTAAGTGCACGTTTCTGAGGCGTCAGATAGATTCACTTTCTCGTGGAGCCATCACCACCATCACTAGAACTTTTCATCTTGCAAAACCAAAATTCCACAACCATGAAAGTCTCATTCCCCATCCCCTCCCACTGCCCCTGGCACCGATATCCACTTCAGTCCCTGAGTTGTCGACTCCAGGGCACCCACTGGAGTGGAATCCTGCAGTGTTTGCTGACGGGTCATTTTGGAAGAGCTGACTTTCAGTCTGAAGCTCTGCCTGTTGGCATCTGAAGAATCTGCATTTAAGGAGAGGGTGTATGAGGAAGGGGGTGTCTGCGGGACAAAGGTGTCCGGGGTGCAGGTGAGCCAGGACCTGACCAGCTGCCTTTTGGGTCCTCTGGTCCCATCTCTTGGTCTGTGCCTCATCTGCATCATCACTGTCCCCGCTGGCACCGCTGGGGTGTTGTTGTCTGAGTGAGAGTCCCCTGGTGCCCCTGCTCTCCTCCCCTCCTCCTGCTGGTTGCGGAGGGAACTGCTTGCTGGGTGGTCTCTACTCCTGAGGCATGAAGGACCCTGTAGCATGGACCTGCAGACTGTGGGGTGTGGTCCCAAGAGCATGGGGCCCACATAGGACACGACATCGGGGCGTGACAAGTGCTAGGGCTGCCTCATCACTGACAGGGAATGTTGCCCAGATCCTGCTCCAGAGGGCGTGGTGGGTGGCCTGGGACCCTAGAGGCCCCATTCCTATACTGGAGCTTGGAGAGTGCATCCCCATGGGCTTCAGATTCACCCCATATCTCAGCCATATCCCTCTGTCCTGTCTTTGAACTCAGGAAAACGAGCTCTCTTGTCCACAACATAAGCCTGGTCCTCTTGATACAAGGTTTCTTTAAGTTAGGCGTCCTGGGATAGCAGCTCCTTTTAGGCCTGAGAAGGAACAACTCCGGAGTGTACAACAATTTCAGAGGAAACTAATATTCAATGACTATCCCTAACTACTCGGTTGTTGACTTCTATTAGTCATTATTCTCCTGGTTTTAGCTCTGATGTGGGGATTACAGAGGAGTCAACATTTAAATCTTCGTAATCTGTGTATTTGTAGCTTCAGTATCATTACTGACCCATAGTTTTTTACGGTTTGGGAAGAGTTATTGATTTCATGTATCATGTAAAGGATTCACAATGATGATAGGACAATTAAGATTACAATAATAGCTAGTAAATTGTTCACATTTTCTCTACCTGTGCATCTATTGTATGCATATGAGTTTAGATGTCAATATTAGTGAAATGATATAGAGGACTAGAGAACTTATTTTAAAAATCACTATTAATGTGTGATGAAGAAAATGTAAAAGTTCTTCCATAATCGGTGATGTTGTATCTTGAGAGCCTAGATGAAATTGATATGCCTTAGTCATATACAGGATTTTAGCCTATCATTTAACTCTGACAAAGCTACATCACTTTTTACTTTTATCTCATTTATTGAGGAAGACATAATTGTTATGGTGTTGGCTTGAAACTGGTTGAAAAGGACTTGAGTCCTTCCTTATTTTACATTTACATAGGTAGGATCTTGAAACGTAGGATATGGTGGAGGACATCCGTGTAACCATTCTAGGTTAGGAGTAGCAATTTCCACTGCTAAGACTTCTTGTTTAGACACAAATGCTTTTCAAAGTATGAAGATTATTAGCATTACTGCTGCTACTGAGATGAATGAGCCTAAAGACAAAACATTTCATGTTGTGTGTGTCTCAGGGTACTCAGACTAACGTAGTGACATCCCTGAGAGGCCACGAAAGTGCGGCAGGAAGTCATATTTACTACTACAAATATACTTGTGAAGTGAATTTTTGCTCATGCTGAGTTAACTGTATAACCTGAGAATAGTGGGAATCAGTGTAGAAAGCCTCCTATAATAGTGAAGACTGCTCCCATTGACATTAGGTCATGGAAGTGTGCTACTACATAGTATGTATCCTGGAGGACAATGTCTGGGGATGAGTTGGCTAAGATGATTCCTGTCAAACCACCTACTGTAAAAAGAAAAACTAAAGCCTAAATCTCATAATATAGTGGGAGGTCATATAGAATTACCTCCGTGAACAGTTGCTAACCAGGGACTTCCCTGGTGACGCAGTGGTTAAGAATTCGTCTGCCAATGCAGGGGACACGGGTTCGAGCCCTTGTCTGGGAAGAGTCCACATGCCGTGGAGCAAAAAGCCCGTGTGCCACAACTACTGAGCCTGCCCTCTAGAGCCCGCAAGCCACAACTACTGAAGCCCACGCGCCTAGAGGCCGTGCTGTGCAACAAGAGAAGCCAGTGCAATGAAAGGGCCGCACACCGCAACGAAGAGTAGCTGCCGCTCACCGCAACCAGAGAAAGCCCATGTGCAGCAACCAAGACCCAACTCAGCCAAAAAAAAAAAAAGAAAAGAAAAAGAAAAATTAAATAAGGAGTTGCTAATCAGCTAGATACTTTGACTCCTGTAGGGATAGAAGTAATTACGGTAGCTGATGCAAAGTATGCTCCTGAGTCCACAGCTATCCCTATGGTAAACATGTGATGGGCCCACAAGAGAACTCCTAAAAAACCAGTGGACATGACTCATACTATTCCCAGATAGCTGAAAGGCAATTTTTGTCCTAAATAGTATGTAATGATATGTGAGTTTATAACAAACCCTGTTAGGCCATGAATACAGACTTCAGGGTGAGCAAAGTATCAAAAGAGGTGTTGGTATAGGATTCGGTCTCCTCCTGCAGGGTCAAAGAAAGTAGTGTTTAGATTTCTATCTCTTAACAGCATGGCAATTCTGGCTGCTTGGACTGAGATTGGTAATTATAGTAATATGGCTATAGTTGGGGAAGATTAAACAAATAATGGTGTTTGATATTGGGATATGACTGCTGGTTTTGTATTAAAGATTATAGTAATAAAAGTAATAATACCAAGAATTGAGGAGACACCTGCTAAATGTAAGGAGAAAGCAGTTAGGTCGACAGAGGCTCCTGCATGGGCCAGATTGCAGGCTAGAGCTGAATACACAGTCCCACTGGTACCAGAACCAGCTTCTGCTATTGGTGATATGAGTAGGAGTAAGAATGATGGGGGAAGTCGTCAAAAGTTTATATGATTTATTGGGGGAAATGCTACTTCAGGTGTCCGAGTTATTAGTGGCTCAAGTCAGTTTTCAAAGCCTGCAATCATAACGGGTACAGCAATAAAGAAAATTATTACAAGTGCAGGGACTGTTATGACAACCTTACAGATTTGGGCATCTCCAAGTAGCGGTCCAGGTCAGCATAGCTCAGCCTGGATTAATATAATTAAGGTGCTGCCTGCTACTCCAGCTCAAGCACCAAACAGTAAATATAAAATGCCGATATCTTTGTGATTTGTTGAAAATAATCAGCAGTGTATGAACAGAGGTAAAATGACTGAGTTAGCATTAGACTGTAAATCTAAAGACAGAGATTGAACCCTCTTTCTGGCAAACCCTGTGGTGAATCACCAAATTGAATTGTAACTTCAGAGAAGCAGCTTCAATTCTGCCAGTGAGTATCCTGCCCTTTTTTTTTTTCTTTATTTCTTTCTCAAATGAAGGAGAAGTAGACTGAAGCCAGTTGACTAGAGGATTTGCCTGTTAACTACAGTTTCCTGGGGTTAAAACTCATCAATCTCGTAAAGATTTGGCTTCAATACAGTGTTTGCTTTACATTCAATTGATGTAGAATAAAGTCTTGCAATCCTTATTTTTAGGAATTAAGTAAATTTCACTTGTTTAGGGTTTTGAAAGCTCTTGGTCTGAACTAACCTAAATTCCTAGTCCAGCACCGATAGAATGGGTGTTGTGTGTAGTAACCGTGTGGGTATTATGATTGGTAATGATAGGAAGGTTATTTCTTTGTATGTTCAAATTGTTTTGTGTTTGTTTTGTTTAATGAAGGGAATATAGTTAGTGATGTGCAGTATGTTAGCTGCAAGTAGAAATATATGCTGAGGACTGCTATGATGGCTATTAGTGTTGGTAGAATGATGTTGTCGTTTTTGTTATCTCTTGGATAATTATTCATTTGGGTAGAAAGCCTGATAGTGGTGGGCGATGTCCTAATGATACTATAATGGTGAGGAAAATGATTGTGATGGGAGGTGTTTTATCTCATGTGTGTGATAATGATACTCTTGTAGTACATGATCTGGGCATAAATAAGAAGAAGATAGTGTTGTTATGATATAAATTAGTATGTTTAGGATTGTTATAATCTGAATATACATTATAATAGCTGTTATTCATCCTATAAGGGCAATTGATGAGGAGGGTGTAATACTTTCCAGGTGAGTATGGCGAAGCCTGCCTCAGCCTCCAGCTATGATTTATAATATCACTATGATTAATAGTATATTTAGGTTGATGGATGGTGACATGTGGTATAAAACTGAGAGGGGTGCAATTTTGTCATGTTGATAGCATCAGGTCTGCTGTTCATGGGATGCCTCGTGTGACTTCAGGCACTCAGAAGTGAAATGGGGAAAGTCCTACTTTTGTGACAAGGGCGATTGTCAAGAGGGTGGACGCTGCTGGATTAAAGATTCTTGTTGTTCATTGTGCTCTTTGACCAGAGTATATTAGATTAATGATAATAGCCATTATAAGTAGTATTGATGTGGTGGACTGTTTTAGGAAATATTTGTTGGATGCTTCTGTAGCTTATGGGTTCAAGTTTTTTTATTAGAATGGGAATACCATTAACCAGTGTGAGCTTGTTATACAATTATATTTCCTGAGAAAATGGTCAGTAGAATGATGGTAAAAACAATGAGAGTTTATTAGCACAGGAAGGATATACAAAAATATTTTGGGGGTACGGGCCTGAAGCTTACTTGGAGAACTTTACTATATAGCATGTGGTGTAATGTGGTAGGTAGCATGGAGAATGCAAAATTATTAGGAAGAATTCAATTCCAGGAATAAGAGCATTGAAACCTCTATGATTTACTCTATCAAAGAATCTCTTTTGTCAGACATATTTCTTAAATTTGTGGTGGGTTGCCTGGTATGATGACAAGTAGTGAAATCTCTCATATACATAAGGTTAATGTTAGTCGTAAAAAACTTCTCATAAGAGATGTATGCGTTGATCATATCAAAATTGTAGGTAGGAGGCTCAAATTCATAGAAAGGAGATTGTTAGATGTGTTTTAATGATGACTTGGGCTGTATATAATTCTGGGACCTAGGGATTGTCGAATGCTCCGAAAAATAGATTGCTGTGGAAATGTTTATTATAGGGAAATTGACATATTCTCTAGGAGGGACGGGGTGAAGGGGCCTGCTACATTTTCTACATTGAAGACTTATACAGGTTTTGATGCTACTTCCGTTAAATCAAGTGGGGCTTCATTGGATTTCTGCTACTGCGGAGATAATCAAATTCTGGGTAGGGGTCAGGAGAAAATGAGTCATAGGTGTTCTTGTGTAATAATTACTGTTGAAAGTGTAAATGATCCATTTATCAGTAAGACTGAGAATAGAATAACTGCTACATTACTTCATATGAGATGATTGTCTGTGCTATTGTTCCTAGAGCTCCAGTGAGTGTGTATTTTGAATGTGAAGTTCATCCAGATCTGAGGATGGAGTAAATGGCTAGGTGTGATATGGCTAATAGAAATAATATGCCTACATTTATATTAATTAGTGGATAAGATATGGGAAGAGGAATTCATGTTGTGAGAGCCAGGGTTAAGGCTAGCATTGGGGTTAAGGCTAGCAAGAGAAGCCACCGCAATGAGAAGCCCGCGCACCGCAACAAAGAGTAGCCCCCGCTTGCCGCAACTAGAGAAAGCCTGCGCATAGCAACGAAGACCCAACACAGCCAAAAACAAATTAATTAATTAATTAGTTAACTATTTTAAACAAAAGTACTATATCCTTCTGTACAGCTTCTCTGGGAAGAACAGAGAGATGGCGTAGGAGAGTGAGAAAGACCAATATTTAGTGCACATCTCTCATGCAGGTGCTCTGCTGGCTCAGATAGATTTATCCCCACTTTACAAAGGAGGAAATAATCTCAGAGAGGTTTAGTAATTTTCCCAAAGCCAAACAGCTATGGAGTGGCAGAACCAAGATCTGAACCAAGTCTGTTACCTTCAAAGCCTAAGTCCTCATCACAACAAAACTCAATTAATATTTACATTTATCGAATTACATGGCAACCTGGGGAGTTCTTGGCACAATCCTGAATAAGAGTGAGAAAGAAAGAAATAGCATTGTTCCTATAGTCAACCCAAATTTTGGGGGCAGCTGCTAGATGCCTGGCCCTTTTTGGGGTTCAGCAGTGATCAAGACAGGAAGAGTCCTGCTTTCATGAACCACGTAGTGGGGAGGAGAGACGGGTGCAACTTGGGTGAGGGATTTCACCTTGCTGGACCTCTGTTTTGTCATCTGGAAAATGGGATGGGTGTTCCTCATTTTCTGGGATTGTCCAGCCCTCACATTCTCTGATTCCATAAGAAGCATTTGTTTTCCTGTTTCTTTCAAATTCATTCAGGCCGTGAGCTGTGATGAATGTTGTTAGCTGCTCCCCAAATCACTCTATTCCCACCCTTTTCCTGTGATCAGGTCTTTCCCGAAACATGACTCACAGTCAGTCAAGTCACAGAACCGAAGGGGCACCCAGCAGAAAAATCCCAACCCTTGCTTCCCAGGAGCTCTGCGGTCTACCTGCCAGGTAAACTTAACTCACCTGGCACAAGGGGGCCATCCCTGGTGTCACATCAACATGATCTCAGGCACAAACCTCCTTGTTTTTCCATTTTGTCTTGAAGTTACTTGTTGAAACAACTGCACAAATATGACACAGATATAAAATCAGGCATCTTCTGCCTCCAGTGCCCACTAATAAATGATTTTCTGCCACTTTAATGATAAAGATAGAACATTTCAACATTCTGCTACCCTTGTTATTTGTCATTTTTGTTGATATTTCTATTGACTACATCGTTCAATATTTTAACAATGGAACATTTATTTAGGGTGTTCCAGACCCAGCCTTTAGTGGTAAAGGTTTTGTTGTTATATTTCTATTATGTTTCCTTTAAAAATCATTATCCTATTTAAATGGATTAAGTCAATTCTATAGGCATTTACCTTATGATATTGATGAAATTGATACATAGAGGGCAGTACTACAAGTTGATTGGACTTGAGAACCTCTATTAGCACAGTTAAGGATAAATATTATCTATAAGTAAACCAAAGTACAGGCCGAGTGAGATTCTCTGACTTTTTTCCACTGTCTGCCCCTCAAGCCTGTGAGAAATGGAATAGTTCTTGCCCTATCAGTAAACAAAGGATGTCACAGGCTTCAGCACTTGCAGCCCTCCAATGTGAGCCGGCGGGCCCTGAGGCACTCAGGATATGCAAATACAGAATGCAGGCCCCAGAGAGCTGAGGTGCATATCAAAGGAAGGAATTCAGTGAGCCCAGGCAAAGAAAAGCGCCGCATTCCTCACCTTGGGAGAGCTGGTTTTCCTTAGTTAACAATCACCTTTTGATGTTCCCCATTACCTGCGCCAGTTCCCTGCCCTGTCCCCTCCCCCCGGTACTTTAGCTCAGGGAGGAAGGAGCGCAGAGGGACTCGGCTGAATAAGGGGCCTGTGCGCCTCGGGAGGAGTTTTCAGCCGCTTTCCCCGCAGTCGGGAAGAGGGGCGCTGACGCTGCAGCCGGACCCTGTGCCTCCCTTGCCCCGTTTCCCCTCAGGACGCTCAGGCCGACCCCCTCCTCACGCCCACCAGGCCTCGCGAGCCAGGACGAGGGCAGGGGCGAGAGGAGGGACAGAAGTTCTCGGGGACCAGACGCTGGAGGCCGCCCTTTCTGCACAGCAGCGGCGGGTGGCAGCGAACCCCTGCCCCTCAGAAGCTGGTCTTGTGCTGCCGCCCGGGCACCGGACAAGGCGGAGGGTCGGCGCCCACTTACCCGGCCCGCCGTCCCCGCAACTGTCAAGGCTTCGGCCGCTGGGGCACCTCCAGAGCCGGCAGCCTCAGTGAGGTCGCCCTCCCCTCGGGCTCCGAGGCAGTTCCGTGAAGGCGGAGGGAAGAGACCCCGCCTGAGTCGGGAGTTCCAGCTCTGAGGAAACGCGGGCTCTGTTCAGCGCGCAGTGGGTGGGACCGCTCTGCCCTGAGGCCTTCCGGGAGGGAACGGGGCGGCGGGGGAGGGAGCCGCCAGGAGCGCAGTGCCCCGTCGGGGGTCCTGGAGGGGCGGCCCGGCCTGTGGGCCACGCCCACTGTGGCCGCAGCCCAGGCCTTTTTCCTGGAATCCTACACAAAAAAATTAGAAAGATACACAGTCTATAGTAAATATTCACAAATGATTGTTGCTGCTGGGCTCACTATTCTATTAAAGGTGTAAAATCCATAAAACACTTTAAGTTCAAAATTAAATATGAATTTTTACCTTTCTAATTATGTCCCTGATATTCACAGTTGTGGTTAATGAATCAGAGACTGTGGCATCACTAGTTAAAAATGAGCTTGTTAAAAATATAGAACTCAGGCCCACCGGACCTACTGAATCACAATCTGCACTTTTACAATCTCCCCAGTGTACTCGTGTACCCATGAATAGTTGAAAGGTACATTTTTACCTCGACAGGTCTTTTCTCTATGAGAAATACACACATTTTATCCAGTTTGATATAAATAAAACACTCAAAAATGCATATGCCTGTGTTGAAACCATCATTTTATCATTTCTTTTCCAGACAAGTATAGTCTCTATACTGGTTTTGTGGATCACATGCCATACTCTTTTCTTGTAGTTAGAAATAAGGTAGAGCAAGTTACTTTGTAAAAAAAAAATTATATATATATATATATATATATGTATGTATTAGTGGATAATTGAAGACACTCTTCTAAATTAAAACCTTCTCTTAACTTGCTGTTTTCTTCTTGGGTCATATTATGAGCTCTTCCCGTGGCCACATGGCATGTGTACGTTTAATTTCAGGGACTGCTGACATTCCAGGATGTGGCCATAGATTTCTGTCAAGAGGAGTGAGAATGCCTGGACCAAGATCAATGGGAATTGTACAGGGATGTGATGTTAGAGAAGTATAGGAACCTGCTCTCCTTGGGTGAGGATACCTTCCTTCCAGAATTCCTTATCCAACCACTGGGTTTGCAGTCCTTCATTTGTAGAATGTCTCCTGGAATCTTCTGCTTCCTACAATAGGGTTTCAGATTGCAACGTTTCAGGAAAGATTGGGAGTTTGTGGGTATAATTTTTCTTATTCTTTTAAAATTGCAGCCTCCCTTTTAATATACTTTGTAACTGCTTGGGATGTGTCTACATGAACTGTGTACTATATGCTTCTGTTGTAGTCCTTACAATATTTCATTGTCTTATTTTCTCTAACAATTTTCCATGGATTCTTTGGGCTTAAGGTATATTAAAAGGGAGACTGCGAATCTGGGACTTCCCTGGTGATGCAGTGATTAAGAATTCGCCTGCCAATGCAGGGGACCCGGTTCGATCCCCGGTCCGGGAAGATCTCACATGCCACGGAACAACTAAGCCAGTGGGCCACAACTACTGAGTCTGCACGCCACAACTACTGAAGCCGGTGTGTCTTGAGCCCGTGCGCCATTTATTTTTTGGAGAATAAAACCACTTCTGAGTGATTAAAATTTAGGCCAGCTAGTCAAAATGCTTTATCACCTGTTCTTCTAAAACACTGGTCAATGGAACAAGTTTTACTAGGGATAACAGTGTAATTGTATTCTGGAGTTCATATGGGCAATATGGTTTATGACCTTGATGCTGGATCACGACATTTCAACGGTATAACTGCTATTAATTGTCTGTTTGTTCAACGATTAAA
This sequence comes from Balaenoptera physalus, assembly GCF_965194825.1. Taxonomy (NCBI): domain Eukaryota; kingdom Metazoa; phylum Chordata; class Mammalia; order Artiodactyla; family Balaenopteridae; genus Balaenoptera; species Balaenoptera physalus. Next base: position 68,472 of record NW_028124722.1, read on the forward strand.
GTCTCACGTGATCTGAGTTCAGACTGGAGTCATCCTGGTTGGTTTCTGTCTATTGCAGATTTCTTCCAGCATGAAAGGACAAGAGCAATACGGCTTCCTTTACAAAATGTCTTCAAACTAAATGATGATATAATCTACATTCAATTAATTTATACATACCCTACTGTAGAACAGGGTTCGTTACGCAGGCAGAATCCCGGTAATTATGTAAAACTGAAACTTTTTCTGCACTGGTTCAAGTCCTCTTCCTAAGAATATGTTTATAATCAACATTCTTTCACAAATTACCCAATTTAATTCACCATAGCATTCCTCATATTAACTAAATGGAAAATCCTAGGCTATATACAAATCCAGAAAGGGCCAAAAATCATCAGCCCCCATGGATGATTACAACCCATTGCTGAGGCATTCAAATTACTTATTAAAGAACCACTATGTCCATCAACATCATCAATTTATATATTATTGCCCCAATGCTAGCCTTAACCCTGGCTCTCACAACATGAATTCCTCTTCCCATATCTTATCCACTAATTAGTATAAATGTAGGCATATTATTTCTATTAGCCATATCACACCTAGCCATTTACTCCATCCTCAGATCTGGATGAACTTCACATTCAAAATACTCACTCACTGGAGCTGTAGGAACAATAGCACAGACGATCATCTCATATGAAGTAATGTAGCAGTTATTCTATTCTCAGTCTTACTGGTAAATGGATCATTTACACTTTCAACAGTAATTATTACACAAGAACACCTATGACTAATTTTCTCCTGACCGCTACCCAGAATTTGATTATCTCCGCAGTAGCAGAAATCCAGTGAAGCCCCACTTGATTTAACAGAAGTAGAATCAAAACCTGTACATGTCTTCAATGTAGAAAATGTAGCAGGCCCATTCACCCCGTCCTTCCTAGAGAATATGTCAATTTCCCTATAATAAACATTTCCACAGCAATCTATTTTTAGGAGCATTCGGCAATCCCTAGGTGCCAGAATTATAGATTCTTTCATCTTTTAAATATAGTTTTTTTTAAAAAATAATTTTTATAGTTTTACTACCTTTAAACAAAATGTACTCCATTGCTGTGGAATATTCCTTCATAGGAGCGTGCATGGTTCATTTCTGCATCCGTCTGTGATGGCCTTCAGGTTCTTTCAGGTTTGGCTCCTGTGGCTGCACGTCTATGTCCGTGTGTCCTGGTGCAGGGCTGGTGGGTTTGTGTTCAACTGGGAGGAGCACTGTGGGTCTCCGTGCACGGACGTCGCTATCTGAGGCCCGATTGCTTCAGAAGTGGTTGCATCCCCCCGTTGCGTACCAGGCTTTCCATTGCTCCACATCCTGCTGATAATTGATACTATGTCTTTCATGTCTGCCATTCTGGTAGGTGTATGCACAGTATTTTGCTTATGGCTTTAATCCCTCTGTTGTTAGTGAAGTTGTGCATCTTGTGGTATTCATGGACTATTTCCTGTTGTTTTTTGAAAAGTTTTAAAAATTGTGGTCTGGTACACATAACGTAAAATGTACTATCTTAACCATTTTTAAGTGCACATTTCAGGGTCAAGAAGTAATTCACACTGTTGTGCAAACCTGACCACCATCATCCTCCAGAACTTTTTCATCTTGCAAAATTGAAACAGTCCCCATTAAACACTCACTCCCCATTGTCCTTCCCTCAGCCTCTGGCCCCCAACGTCCTACTTTATGTCCTTATATTTCCAACTGCTCTAGGGGCCTTGTATGAGTGGATCAAGCACTGTTTGTTTTTTTGTGTCTAGCTTACATCACTGAGCATAATGCCCTCAAGGTTCATCCCTGCTGCATCCTGTGTCAGAATTGACTTCCTTTTTAGGCTGAAGAGCATTCCCTTGTATTGATGGACCGTGTTTTTCTTCTCCATTCATCCATTAGTGGACACATGTAATATCTACATTCATTTCTACTGTCATAATATTTGTGGAATAAACTCAGAAAGTCCTATGAATCAAAAGTCATTTGCCATTAACTTTTTTCTTAAACTTGTTGTTGTGGAAAACATCAAGACTAAGAAAAGGGAAAAATACATGTCAGCTTCACTTGTGTTCAGGAATTAATGCTTTACGGATTCACTTTATTCCCTGTGTGTGTGCTCTGCGTGTGCATGTGCCTGTTTGCATACATATGCTGTGCATGTGCATAGGTATGTGAACTTGCACACATTAGTGTGTGCATGGGCATATGGGTGCATGTGTGTTCACATGCTAGTGTGTGAATATAGTTGTGCTGTGCACGTGCATATGTTTGTGTGTGTGCTGTGCCTGCCTGTGCGCACACCTGTGTGTTTGCTGGAACCACTTGCAAGTTGGCTGCAGACTGAATTGTGCCCCAGATATATCCGCACGCAGCTGCTCTAACAATCCTGCGTAGCCACGTAAAGGTCACAGATCTCAGGGATTTAAATGGATGGAGCAGGATATCCTGACACAGAGTTTGTCTTCCAATGACTGTCACTGTCTTAGTAACATCCTTCACACCTTCTTTAAGCCCCATTCAGGGTCCAGTTTAGACTCCCATTACATTCAGTCACCTGTCCCAGGTCCCCTAAAGCAACAATGTCACCGTTGGAGAGCCCGGCCAAGGCTGGGGGTGCCCCTCCTGTTGGCCTGGCCTCCAGGCCCTGCCCTTGGCTCCTGTTTTCTCATATCTCAGCCAGGCACCGACTTGGATCGGGCCGCCACCTCTTTCCTCACAGGGTCCCATCGCCCAGTCAAGGGGGTTCATTCTCCCCAAACACAGCATCAGGAGTCGGGGGCTGACAGTCCCCACTGGGTCTCCTTCATGTGAGACCCTGTGCTGTTGAAAGAGCAGGCACCCTGCCCTCGGGGGTGGGGGACTGGGGGGCGACATGCGGCCCACGATGGGCAGGCGGGTCTCCGGGTGGGGCGAGCCAGTGTGCAAGGAGTTCCGCGGTGGGTTCTCCTCTCCAACGGCTTCTGTGCCCCTACCTCTCCCCGTGCCTCCCCTCGAAGACAGCACGGTGCCCGGGTTGGGAACCATGGGAGCCGTCAGCCACCGCCCCCTCTACACACACACACACACGCACGCACACGCACACGCACACGCACACGCTGCAGGGAAGCAGGACCTGAGTGCAGGGCTCTCAGCGGCCCTGAGCGCCCCGCCCGGAATCGGCCAGCCGAATGGACAGACCGGATCTCCCGACCCGGACCATGCAGGACTCTCCTGACCTGGCTTGCAGTGTGGCCGCCTCCTTCTGGAAGCCTGGGAGGCTGGAATCAGGCCACTTCTTATCTGTCCTGGCAGCAGACTGGGCTGCACTCTAAGAAGTTAGTGGCTCGCCCGTGGATCCTGACCATCAGGTGGCCAGAGAAATTGGGAACATTTCTGTTTTGCCTGTTGAAATGTTTAATGACAAAGATTTTGTTCAGTTTCCTGATGTGGGTGTCCAAAGATGAGAGACCCATGTGTGTGATCTGTACCTCCTATGAGATCAGCCCTAAGCTAGTTGAAACATGATCAAGTTGTGTCTACATGGTAGATTTAGACCTCTGCATGTCCTGTCTACTGATTATGTTTAGAGCTGACCATGTGTTGTCTATAATAAGAAGATTTAGACCTGATCATGTTCTGTGTACGCTAGGACTATGGGGACCTGGGTAGAGACCCGGCCTGGCCTCAGTACTGGGAAGCTCCATGCCTGCATCTGAATGTCAGTGCTTAGATGTCTGGGGTCTGGAGCTGAGGTGGGCTTGTCTACGTAACAGCCTCTCTTCTGAGTGTGGTGACCTGGTCCTCCCAAGGGTCAGTGCTATGGTCGGGGCCTTAGTCTTAATCCCTGCAAGGTTCACCTTCCCTGGGGCTCATGGAGAATCCTCAGGAGGACTACCTGGCAATAATTCCAATTTACCAGCACGTGCATGGTGCATAGGGAAGCAGGTTTAGCTGCTGAATTGATTGCAGGGCACGCAGATCGGGCAAAAGGCCGATGGGTGACAGCTGAGGCTGCTGCTGAGCTCTCCCTCCAGTCTACCGTCCCTACTCAGCAGAGTCCAGAGCTGCCCCTCGGCTTTCAGCCCTGCTGTCCTGTGAGCTTTCTCAACATGTAAGTGAGACGAGAAAGGACTGAGCATGCCAGCACCAGGGTCGTGTGTCCAACTCTAGTATGAAAGCTGTAAAAACAGTTAAAATCACACAGAACCAAAGTGAGAAGAGGAGGACTCCTCTGGGACAAGTGTGGGGAAAGGAGACCCACCTGACACTTTTTCCCATCCCAGGAGGTCCCAGGGACCCAGCTTGTTTCCACATTGGGGGAGCCCCCTGCAGAGCCATGGTGTCCTGACCAAGGGGACGTGTGACCCCAGGTGCAGGGTCTGGGGAGGTGAGGGCACCCTGGGACTGTGGACATGTGACCCAGGTGGAGGGGCCTGGGGAGGTGGGTCACCCTGGTGAGTGTGGATGTGTGGCCCCAGGTATAGGGTGCGGGGACTGTGTGGGTCTCACCTTACCTGCATGGGTCAGGATCACATGGATGGGGAGACCGCATATGCGCTCTTTGCCTGCAGTGTGTCCTGTCCCCTTTGAGATTTCCAACCTCTGCATTAAGGGTGTTGTCCTGATTAACCTGTGGTTCCTTTTCTTCTCTTCATCTTGTCACAATCATATTAGGTCAGGCACGTTTGAGTGGGTTGCTGCTCTGTGTTCCGGTGAGTGACAACACTTGGTCGCATCGTATTAATACTATAGCATATCATATGTCTAATCTATGGGGGTCACCACTGCCTGGGTCCCCCTGGACAGAGGTCAAGTGAGCACAGACTAGCCCCCCCTAAGAATGGTCTCCCATATTCTCTGTGAGGGTACCGTGATGGCCCCTATGGTAGGGGACTGTGTCTGGGCCTCCGACATTTGTGATGAAGGGGAGTCGAAATGGAATCTCAATTAACAAGACATTATTTTAAGAATTTATTTTAAGTGAAATAAAACACACGTCACATACCCTTTACCATCATCACCGTTTTAAGTGCACGTTTCTGAGGCGTCAGATAGATTCACTTTCTCGTGGAGCCATCACCACCATCACTAGAACTTTTCATCTTGCAAAACCAAAATTCCACAACCATGAAAGTCTCATTCCCCATCCCCTCCCACTGCCCCTGGCACCGATATCCACTTCAGTCCCTGAGTTGTCGACTCCAGGGCACCCACTGGAGTGGAATCCTGCAGTGTTTGCTGACGGGTCATTTTGGAAGAGCTGACTTTCAGTCTGAAGCTCTGCCTGTTGGCATCTGAAGAATCTGCATTTAAGGAGAGGGTGTATGAGGAAGGGGGTGTCTGCGGGACAAAGGTGTCCGGGGTGCAGGTGAGCCAGGACCTGACCAGCTGCCTTTTGGGTCCTCTGGTCCCATCTCTTGGTCTGTGCCTCATCTGCATCATCACTGTCCCCGCTGGCACCGCTGGGGTGTTGTTGTCTGAGTGAGAGTCCCCTGGTGCCCCTGCTCTCCTCCCCTCCTCCTGCTGGTTGCGGAGGGAACTGCTTGCTGGGTGGTCTCTACTCCTGAGGCATGAAGGACCCTGTAGCATGGACCTGCAGACTGTGGGGTGTGGTCCCAAGAGCATGGGGCCCACATAGGACACGACATCGGGGCGTGACAAGTGCTAGGGCTGCCTCATCACTGACAGGGAATGTTGCCCAGATCCTGCTCCAGAGGGCGTGGTGGGTGGCCTGGGACCCTAGAGGCCCCATTCCTATACTGGAGCTTGGAGAGTGCATCCCCATGGGCTTCAGATTCACCCCATATCTCAGCCATATCCCTCTGTCCTGTCTTTGAACTCAGGAAAACGAGCTCTCTTGTCCACAACATAGGCCTGGTCCTCTTGATACAAGGTTTCTTTAAGTTAGGCGTCCTGGGATAGCAGCTCCTTTTAGGCCTGAGAAGGAACAACTCCGGAGTGTACAACAATTTCAGAGGAAACTAATATTCAATGACTATCCCTAACTACTCGGTTGTTGACTTCTGTTAGTCATTATTCTCCTGGTTTTAGCTCTGATGTGGGGATTACAGAGGAGTCAACATTTAAATCTTCGTAATCTGTGTATTTGTAGCTTCAGTATCATTACTGACCCATAGTTTTTTACGGTTTGGGAAGAGTTATTGATTTCATGTATCATGTAAAGGATTCACAATGATGATAGGACAATTAAGATTACAATAATAGCTAGTAAATTGTTCACATTTTCTCTACCTGTGCATCTATTGTATGCATATGAGTTTAGATGTCAATATTAGTGAAATGATATAGAGGACTAGAGAACTTATTTTAAAAATCACTATTAATGTGTGATGAAGAAAATGTAAAAGTTCTTCCATAATCGGTGATGTTGTATCTTGAGAGCCTAGATGAAATTGATATGCCTTAGTCATATACAGGATTTTAGCCTATCATTTAACTTTGACAAAGCTACATCACTTTTTACTTTTATCTCATTTATTGAGGAAGACATAATTGTTATGGTGTTGGCTTGAAACTGGTTGAAAAGGACTTGAGTCCTTCCTTATTTTACATTTACATAGGTAGGATCTTGAAACGTAGGATATGGTGGAGGACATCCGTGTAACCATTCTAGGTTAGGAGTAGCAATTTCCACTGCTAAGACTTCTTGTTTAGACACAAATGCTTTTCAAAGTATGAAGATTATTAGCATTACTGCTGCTACTGAGATGAATGAGCCTAAAGACAAAACATTTCATGTTGTGTGTGTCTCAGGGTACTCAGACTAACGTAGTGACATCCCTGAGAGGCCACGAAAGTGCGGCAGGAAGTCATATTTACTACTACAAATATACTTGTGAAGTGAATTTTTGCTCATGCTGAGTTAACTGTATAACCTGAGAATAGTGGGAATCAGTGTAGAAAGCCTCCTATAATAGTGAAGACTGCTCCCATGGACATTAGGTCATGGAAGTGTGCTACTACATAGTATGTATCCTGGAGGACAATGTCTGGGGATGAGTTGGCTAAGATGATTCCTGTCAAACCACCTACTGTAAAAAGAAAAACTAAAGCCTAAATCTCATAATATAGTGGGAGGTCATATAGAATTACCTCCGTGAACAGTTGCTAACCAGGGACTTCCCTGGTGACGCAGTGGTTAAGAATTCGTCTGCCAATGCAGGGGACACGGGTTCGAGCCCTTGTCTGGGAAGATTCCACATGCCGTGGAGCAAAAAGCCCGTGTGCCACAACTACTGAGCCTGCCCTCTAGAGCCCGCAAGCCACAACTACTGAAGCCCACGCGCCTAGAGGCCGTGCTGTGCAACAAGAGAAGCCAGTGCAATGAAAGGGCCGCACACCACAACGAAGAGTAGCTGCCGCTCACCGCAACCAGAGAAAGCCCATGCGCAACAACCAAGACCCAACTCAGCCAAAAAATAAAAAAGAAAAGAAAAAGAAAAATTAAATAAGGAGTTGCTAATCAGCTAGATACTTTTACTCCTGTAGGGATAGAAGTAATTACGGTAGCTGATGCAAAGTATGCTCCTGAGTCCACAGCTATCCCTATGGTAAACATGTGATGGGCCCACAAGAGAACTCCTAAAAAACCAGTGGACATGACTCATACTATTCCCAGATAGCTGAAAGGCAATTTTTGTCCTAAATAGTATGTAATGATATGTGAGTTTATAACAAACCCTGTTAGGCCATGAATACAGACTTCAGGGTGAGCAAAGTATCAAAAGAGGTGTTGGTATAGGATTCGGTCTCCTCCTGCAGGGTCAAAGAAAGTAGTGTTTAGATTTCTATCTCTTAACAGCATGGCAATTCTGGCTGCTTGGACTGAGATTGGTAATTATAGTAATATGGCTATAGTTGGGGAAGATTAAACAAATAATGGTGTTTGGTATTGGGATATGACTGCTGGTTTTGTATTAAAGATTATAGTAATAAAAGTAATAATACCAAGAATTGAGGAGACACCTGCTAAATGTAAGGAGAAAGCAGTTAGGTCGACAGAGGCTCCTGCATGGGCCAGATTGCAGGCTAGAGCTGAATACACGGTCCCACTGGTACCAGAACCAGCTTCTACTATTGGTGATATGAGTAGGAGTAAGAATGATGGGGGAAGTCGTCAAAAGTTTATATGATTTATTGGGGGAAATGCTACTTCAGGTGTCCGAGTTATTAGTGGCTCAAGTCAGTTTTCAAAGCCTGCAATCATAACGGGTACAGCAATAAAGAAAATTATTACAAGTGCAGGGACTGTTATGACAACCTTACAGATTTGGGCATCTCCAAGTAGCGGTCCAGGTCAGCATAGCTCAGCCTGGATTAATATAATTAAGGTGCTGCCTGCTACTCCAGCTCAAGCACCAAATAATAAATATAAAATGCCGATATCTTTGTGATTTGTTGAAAATAATCAGCAGTGTATGAACAGAGGTAAAATGACTGAGTTAGCATTAGACTGTAAATCTAAAGACAGAGATTTTACCCTCTTTCTGGCAAACCCTGTGGTGAATCAACAAATTTAATTGTAACTTCAGAGAAGCAGCTTCAATTCTGCCAGTGATTATCCTGCTCTTTTTTTTTTCTTTTTTTCTTTCTCAAATGAAGGAGAAGTAGACTGAAGCCAGTTGACTAGAGGATTTGCCTGTTAACTAAAGTTTCCTGGGGTTAAAACTCATCAATCTCGTAAAGATTTGGCTTCAATACAGTGTTTGCTTTACATTCAATTGATGTAGAATAAAGTCTTGCAATCCTTATTTTTAGGAATTAAGTAAATTTCACTTGTTTAGGGTTTTGAAAGCTCTTGGTCTGAACTAACCTAAATTCCTAGTCCAGCACCGATAGAATGGGTGTTGTGTGTAGTAACCGTGTGGGTATTATGATTGGTAATGATAGGAAGGTTATTTCTTTGTATGTTCAAATTGTTTTGTGTTTGTTTTGTTTAATGAAGGGAATATAGTTAGTGATGTGGAGTATGTTAGCTACAAGTAGAAATATATGCTGAGGACTGCTATGATGGCTATTAGTGTTGGTAGAATGATGTTGTCGTTTTTGTTATCTCTTGGATAATTATTCATTTGGGTAGAAAGCCTGATAGTGGTGGGCGATGTCCTAATGATACTATAATGGTGAGGAAAATGATTGTGATGGGAGGTGTTTTATCTCATGTGTGTGATAATGATACTCTTGTAGTACATGATCTGGGCATACATAAGAAGAAGATAGTGTTATTATGATATAAATTAGTATGTTTAGGATTGTTATATTCTGAATATACATTATAATAGCTGTTATTCATCCTATAAGGGCAATTGATGAGGAGGGTGTAATACTTTCCAGGTGAGCATGGCGAAGTCTGCCTCAGCCTCCAGCTATGATTTATAATATCACTATGATTAATAGTATATTTAGGTTGATGGATGGTGACATGTGGTATAAAACTGAGAGGGGTGCAATTTTGTCATGTTGATAGCATCAGGTCTGCTGTTCATGGGATGCCTCGTGTGACTTCAGGCACTCAGAAGTGAAATGGGGAAAGTCCTACTTTTGTGACAAGGGCGATTGTCATGAGGGTGGATGCTGCTGGATTAAAGATTCTTGTTATTCATTGTGCTCTTTGACCAGAGTATATTAGATTAATGATAATAGCCATTATAAGTAGTATTGATGTGGTGGACTGTTTTAGGAAATATTTGTTGGATGCTTCTGTAGCTTATGGGTTCATGTTTTTTTGTTAGAATGGTAATACCATTAACCAGTGTGAGCTTGTTATACAATTATATTTCCTGAGAAAATGGTCAGTAGAATGATGGTAAAAACAATGAGAGTTTATTAGCACAGGAAGGATATACAAAAATATTTTGGGGGTACGGGCCTGAAGCTTACTTAGAGAACTTTACTATATAGCATGTGGTGTAATGTGGTAGGTAGCATGGAGAATGTAAAATTATTAGGAAGAATTCAATTCCAGGAATAAGAGCATTGAAACCTCTATGATTTACTCTATCAAAGAATCTCTTTTGTCAGACATATTTCTTAAATATGTGGTGGGTTGCCTGGTATGATGACAAGTAGTGAAATCTCTCATATACATAAGGTTAATGTTAGTCGTAAAAAACTTTTCATAAGAGATGTATGCGTTGATCATATCAAAATTGTAGGTAGGAGGCTCAAATTCATAGAAAGGAGATTGTTAGATGTGTTTTAATGATGACTTGGGCTGTATATAATTCTGGCACCTAGGGATTGTCGAATGCTCCGAAAAATAGATTGCTGTGGAAATGTTTATTATAGGGAAATTGACATATTCTCTAGGAGGGACGGGGTGAATGGGCCTGCTACATTTTCTACATTGAAGACTTATACAGGTTTTGATGCTACTTCCGTTAAATCAAGTGGGGCTTCATTGGATTTCTGCTACTGCGGAGATAATCAAATTCTGGGTAGGGGTCAGGAGAAAATGAGTCATAGGTGTTCTTGTGTAATAATTACTGTTGAAAGTGTAAATGATCCATTTATCAGTAAGACTGAGAAGAGAATAACTGCTACATTACTTCATATGAGATGATTGTCTGTGCTATTGTTCCTAGAGCTCCAGTGAGTGTGTATTTTGAATGTGAAGTTCATCCAGATCTGAGGATGGAGTAAATGGCTAGGTGTGATATGGCTAATAGAAATAATATGCCTACATTTATATTAATTAGTGGATAAGATATGGGAAGAGGAATTCATGTTGTGAGAGCCAGGGTTAAGGCTAGCATTGGGGTTAAGGCTAGCATTGGGGTTAAGTCTAGCAAGAGAAGCCACCGCAATGAGAAGCCCGCGCACCGCAACAAAGAGTAGCCCCCGCTTGCCGCAACTAGAGAAAGCCTGCGCATAGCAACGAAGACCCAACACAGCCAAAAACAAATTAATTAATTAATTAGTTAACTATTTTAAACAAAAGTACTATATCCTTCTGTACAGCTTCTCTGGGAAGAACAGAGAGATGGCGTAGGAGAGTGAGAAAGACCAATATTTAGTGCACATCTCTCATGCAGGTGCTCTGCTGGCTCAGATAGATTTATCCCCACTTTACAAAGGAGGAAATAATCTCAGAGAGGTTTAGTAATTTTCCCAAAGCCAAACAGCTATGGAGTGGCAGAACCAAGATCTGAACCAAGTCTGTTACCTTCAAAGCCTAAGTCCTCATCACAACAAAACTCAATTAATATTTACATTTATCGAATTACATGGCAACCTGGGGAGTTCTTGGCACAATCCTGAATAAGAGTGAGAAAGAAAGAAATAGCATTGTTCCTATAGTCAACCCAAATTTTTGGAGCAGCTGCTAGATGCCTGGCCCTTTTTGGGGTTCAGCAGTGATCAAGACAGGAAGAGTCCTGCTTTCATGAACCACGTAGTGGGGAGGAGAGACGGGTGCAACTTGGGTGAGGGATTTCACCTTGCTGGACCTCTGTTTTGTCATCTGGAAAATGGGATGGGTGTTCCTCATTTTCTGGGATTGTCCAGCCCTCACATTCTCTGATTCCATAAGAAGCATTTGTTTTCCTGTTTCTTTCAAATTCATTCAGGCCGTGAGCTGTGATGAATGTTGTTAGCTGCTCCCCAAATCACTCTATTCCCACCCTTTTCCTGTGATCAGGTCTTTCCCGAAACATGACTCACAGTCAGTCAAGTCACAGAACCGAAGGGGCACCCAGCAGAAAAATCCCAACCCTTGCTTCCCAGGAGCTCTGCGGTCTACCTGCCAGGTAAACTTAACTCACCTGGCACAAGGTGGCCATCCCTGGTGTCACATCAACATGATCTCAGGCACAAACCTCCTTGTTTTTCCATTTTGTCTTGAAGTTACTTGTTGAAACAACTGCACAAATATGACACAGATATAAAATCAGGCATCTTCTGCCCCCAGTGCCTACTAATAAATGATTTTCTGCCACTTTAATGATAAAGATAGAACATTTCAACATTCTGCTACCCTTATTATTTGTCATTTTTGTTGATATTTCTATGGACTACATCTTTCAATATTTTAACAATGGAACATTTATTTAGGGTGTTCCAGACCCAGCCTTTAGTGGTAAAGGTTTTGTTGTTATATTTCTATTATGTTTCCTTTAAAAATCATTATCCTATTTAAATGGATTAAGTCAATTCTATAGGCATTTACCTTATGTTATTGATGAAATTGATACATAGAGGGCAGTAGTACAAGTTGATTGGACTTGAGAACCTCTATTAGCACAGTTAAGTATAAATATTATCTATATGTAAACCAAAGTACAGGCCGAGTGAGATTCTCTGACTTTTTTCCACTGTCTGCCCCTCAAGCCTGTGAGAAATGGAATAGTTCTTGCCCTATCAGTAAACAAAGGATGTCACAGTCTTCAGCACTTGCAGCCCTCCAATGTGAGCCGGCGGGCCCTGAGGCACTCAGGATATGCAAATACAGAATGCAGGCCCCAGAGAGCTGAGGTGCATATCAAAGGAAGGAATTCAGTGAGCCCAGGCAAAGAAAAGCGCCGCATTCCTCACCTTGGGAGAGCTGGTTTTCCTTAGTTAACAATCACCTTTTGATGTTCCCCATTACCTGCGCCAGTTCCCTGCCCTGTCCCCTCCCCCCGGTACTTTAGCTCAGGGAGGAAGGAGCGCAGAGGGACTCGGCTGAATAAGGGGCCTGTGCGCCTCGGGAGGAGTTTTCAGCTGCTTTCCCCGCAGTCGGGAAGAGGGGCGCTGAGGCTGCAGCCGGACCCTCTGCCTCCCTTGCCCCGTTTCCCCTCAGGACGCTCAGGCCGACCCCCTCCTCACGCCCACCAGGCCTCGCGAGCCAGGACGAGGGCAGGGGCGAGAGGAGGGACCGAAGTTCCCGGGGACCAGACGCTGGAGGCCGCTCTTTCTGCACAGCAGCGGCGGGTGGCAGCGAACCCCTGCCCCTCAGAAGCTGGTCTTGTGCTGCCGCCCGGGCACCGGACAAGGCGGAGGGTCGGCGCCCACTTACCCGGCCCGCCGTCCCCGCGACTGTCATGGCTTCGGCCGCTGGGGCACCTCCAGAGCCGGCAGCCTCAGTGAGGTCGCCCTCCCCTCGGGCTCCGAGGCAGTTCCGTGAAGGCGGAGGGAAGAGACCCCGCCTGAGCCGGGAGTTCCAGCTCTGAGGAAACGCGGGCTCTGTTCAGCGCGCAGTGGGTGGGACCGCTCTGCCCCGAGGCCTTCCGGGAGGGAGCGGGGCGGCGGGGGAGGGAGCCGCCAGGAGCGCAGGGCCCCGTCGGGGGTCCTGGAGGGGCGGCCTGGCCTGGGGGCCACGCCCACTGTGGCCGCAGCCCAGGCCTTTTTCCTGGAATCCTACACAAAAAAATTAGAAAGATACACAGTCTATAGTAAATATTCACAAATGATTGTTGCTGCTGTGCTCACTATTCTATTAAAGGTGTAAAATCCATAAAACACTTTAAGTTCAAAATTAAATATGAATTTTTACCTTTCTTATTATGTCCCTGATATTCACAGTTGTGGTTAATGAATCAGAGACTGTGGCATCACTAGTTAAAAATGAGCTTGTTAAAAATATAGAACTCAGGCCCACCGGACCTACTGAATCACAATCTGCACTTTTACAATCTCCCCAGTGTACTCGTGTACCCATGAATAGTTGAAAGGTACATTTTTACCTCGACAGGTCTTTTCTCTATGAGAAATACACACATTTTATCCAGTTTGATATAAATAAAACACTCAAAAATGCATATGCCTGTGTTGAAACCATCATTTTATCATTTCTTTTCCAGACAAGTATAGTCTCTATACTGGTTTTGTGGATCACATGCCATACTCTTTTCTTGTAGTTAGAAATAAGGTAGAGCAAGTTACTTTGTAAAAAAAAAATTATATATATATATATATATATATGTATGTATTAGTGGATAATTGAAGACACTCTTCTAAATTAAAACCTTCTCTTAACTTGCTGTTTTCTTCTTGGGTCATATTATGAGCTCTTCCCGTGGCCACATGGCATGTGTACGTTTAATTTCAGGGACTGCTGACATTCCAGGATGTGGCCATAGATTTCTGTCAAGAGGAGTGAGAATGCCTGGACCAAGATCAATGGGAATTGTACAGGGATGTGATGTTAGAGAAGTATAGGAACCTGCTCTCCTTGGGTGAGGATACCTTCCTTCCAGAATTCCTTATCCAACCACTGGGTTTGCAGTCCTTCATTTGTAGAATGTCTCCTGGAATCTTCTGCTTCCTACAATAGGGTTTCAGATTGCAACGTTTCAGGAAAGATTGGGAGTTTGTGGGTATAATTTTTCTTATTCTTTTAAAATTGCAGCCTCCCTTTTAATATACTTTGTAACTGCTTGGGATGTGTCTATATGAACTGTGTACTATATGCTTCTGTTGTAGTCCTTACAATATTTCATTGTCTTATTTTCTCTAACAATTTTCCATGGATTCTTTGGGCTTAAGGTATATTAAAAGGGAGACTGCGAATCTGGGACTTCCCTGGTGATGCAGTGATTAAGAATTCGCCTGCCAATGCAGGGGACCCGGTTCGATCCCCGGTCCGGGAAGATCTCACATGCCACGGAACAACTAAGCCAGTGGGCCACAACTACTGAGTCTGCACGCCACAACTACTGAAGCCGGTGTGTCTTGAGCCCGTGCGCCATTTATTTTTTGGAGAATAAAACCACTTCTGAGTGATTAAAATTTAGGCCAGCTAGTCAAAATGCTTTATCACCTGTTCTTCTAAAACACTGGTCAATGGAACAAGTTTTACTAGGGATAACAGTGTAATTGTATTCTGGAGTTCATATGGGCAATATGGTTTATGACCTTGATGCTGGATCACGACATTTCAACGGTATAACTGCTATTAATTGTCTGTTTGTTCAACGATTAAAGTCTCACGTGATCTGAGTTCAGACTGGAGTCATCCTGGTTGGTTTCTGTCTATTGCAGATTTCTTCCAGCATGAAAGGACAAGAGCAATACGGCTTCCTTTACAAAATGTCTTCAAACTAAATGATGATATAATCTACATTCAATTAATTTATACATACCCTACTGTAGAACAGGGTTCGTTACGCAGGCAGAATCCCGGTAATTATGTAAAACTGAAACTTTTTCTGCACTGGTTCAAGTCCTCTTCCTAAGAATATGTTTATAATCAACATTCTTTCACAAATTACCCAATTTAATTCACCATAGCATTCCTCATATTAACTAAATGGAAAATCCTAGGCTATATACAAATCCAGAAAGGGCCAAAAATCATCAGCCCCCATGGATGATTACAACCCATTGCTGAGGCATTCAAATTACTTATTAAAGAACCACTATGTCCATCAACATCATCAATTTATATATTATTGCCCCAAAGCTAGCCTTAACCCTGGCTCTCACAACATGAATTCCTCTTCCCATATCTTATCCACTAATTAGTATAAATGTAGGCATATTATTTCTATTAGCCATATCACACCTAGCCATTTACTCCATCCTCAGATCTGGATGAACTTCACATTCAAAATACTCACTCACTGGAGCTGTAGGAACAATAGCACAGACGATCATCTCATATGAAGTAATGTAGCAGTTATTCTATTCTCAGTCTTACTGGTAAATGGATCATTTACACTTTCAACAGTAATTATTACACAAGAACACCTATGACTAATTTTCTCCTGACCGCTACCCAGAATTTGATTATCTCCGCAGTAGCAGAAATCCAGTGAAGCCCCACTTGATTTAACAGAAGTAGAATCAAAACCTGTACATGTCTTCAATGTAGAAAATGTAGCAGGCCCATTCACCCCGTCCTTCCTAGAGAATATGTCAATTTCCCTATAATAAACATTTCCACAGCAATCTATTTTTAGGAGCATTCGGCAATCCCTAGGTGCCAGAATTATAGATTCTTTCATCTTTTAAATATAGTTTTTTTTAAAAAATAATTTTTATAGTTTTACTACCTTTAAACAAAATGTACTCCATTGCTGTGGAATATTCCTTCATAGGAGCGTGCATGGTTCATTTCTGCATCCGTCTGTGATGGCCTTCAGGTTCTTTCAGGTTTGGCTCCTGTGGCTGCACGTCTATGTCCGTGTGTCCTGGTGCAGGGCTGGTGGGTTTGTGTTCAACTGGGAGGAGCACTGTGGGTCTCCGTGCACGGACGTCGCTATCTGAGGCCCGATTGCTTCAGAAGTGGTTGCATCCCCCCGTTGCGTACCAGGCTTTCCATTGCTCCACATCCTGCTGATAATTGATACTATGTCTTTCATGTCTGCCATTCTGGTAGGTGTATGCACAGTATTTTGCTTATGGCTTTAATCCCTCTGTTGTTAGTGAAGTTGTGCATCTTGTGGTATTCATGGACTATTTCCTGTTGTTTTTTGAAAAGTTTTAAAAATTGTGGTCTGGTACACATAACGTAAAATGTACTATCTTAACCATTTTTAAGTGCACATTTCAGGGTCAAGAAGTAATTCACACTGTTGTGCAAACCTGACCACCATCATCCTCCAGAACTTTTTCATCTTGCAAAATTGAAACAGTCCCCATTAAACACTCACTCCCCATTGTCCTTCCCTCAGCCTCTGGCCCCCAACGTCCTACTTTATGTCCTTATATTTCCAACTGCTCTAGGGGCCTTGTATGAGTGGATCAAGCACTGTTTGTTTTTTTGTGTCTAGCTTACATCACTGAGCATAATGCCCTCAAGGTTCATCCCTGCTGCATCCTGTGTCAGAATTGACTTCCTTTTTAGGCTGAAGAGCATTCCCTTGTATTGATGGACCGTGTTTTTCTTCTCCATTCATCCATTAGTGGACACATGTAATATCTACATTCATTTCTACTGTCATAATATTTGTGGAATAAACTCAGAAAGTCCTATGAATCAAAAGTCATTTGCCATTAACTTTTTTCTTAAACTTGTTGTTGTGGAAAACATCAAGACTAAGAAAAGGGAAAAATACATGTCAGCTTCACTTGTGTTCAGGAATTAATGCTTTACGGATTCACTTTATTCCCTGTGTGTGTGCTCTGCGTGTGCATGTGCCTGTTTGCATACATATGCTGTGCATGTGCATAGGTATGTGAACTTGCACACATTAGTGTGTGCATGGGCATATGGGTGCATGTGTGTTCACATGCTAGTGTGTGAATATAGTTGTGCTGTGCACGTGCATATGTTTGTGTGTGTGCTGTGCCTGCCTGTGCGCACACCTGTGTGTTTGCTGGAACCACTTGCAAGTTGGCTGCAGACTGAATTGTGCCCGAGATATATCCGCACGCAGCTGCTCTAACAATCCTGCGTAGCCACGTAAAGGTCACAGATCTCAGGGATTTAAATGGATGGAGCAGGATATCCAGACACAGAGTTTGTCTTCCAATGACTGTCACTGTCTTAGTAACATCCTTCACACCTTCTTTAAGCCCCATTCAGGGTCCAGTTTAGACTCCCATTACATTCAGTCACCTGTCCCAGGTCCCCTAAAGCAACAATGTCACCGTTGGAGAGCCCGGCCAAGGCTGGGGGTGCCCCTCCTGTTGGCCTGGCCTCCAGGCCCTGCCCTTGGCTCCTGTTTTCTCATATCTCAGCCAGGCCCCGACTTGGATCGGGCCGCCACCTCTTTCCTCACAGGGTCCCATCGCCCAGTCAAGGGGGTTCATTCTCCCCAAACACAGCATCAGGAGTCAGGGGCTGACAGTCCCCACTGGGTCTCCTTCATGTGAGACCCTGTGCTGTTGAAAGAGCAGGCACCCTGCCCTCGGGGGTGGGGGACTGGGGGGCGACATGCCGCCCACGATGGGCAGGCGGGTCTCCGGGTGGGGCGAGCCAGTGTGCAAGGAGTTCCGCGGTGGGTTCTCCTCTCCAACGGCTTCTGTGCCCCTACCTCTCCCCGTGCCTCCCCTCGAAGACAGCACGGTGCCCGGGTTGGGAACCATGGGAGCCGTCAGCCACCGCCCCCTCTACACACACACACACACGCACACGCACACGCACACGCACACGCACACGCTGCAGGGAAGCAGGACCTGAGTGCAGGGCTCTCAGCGGCCCTGAGCGCCCCGCCCGGAATCGGCCAGCCGAATGGACAGACCGGATCTCCCGGCCCGGACCATGCAGGACTCTCCTGACCTGGCTTGCAGTGTGGCCGCCTCCTTCTGGAAGCCTGGGAGGCTGGAATCAGGCCACTTCTTATCTGTCCTGGCAGCAGACTGGGCTGCACTCTAAGAAGTTAGTGGCTCGCCCGTGGATCCTGACCATCAGGTGGCCAGAGAAATTGGGAACATTTCTGTTTTGCCTGTTGAAATGTTTAATGACAA